>NW_027665805.1:0-109975 GCF_963924005.1 Protomyctophum bolini
GAGCCACATGTAGTCCGCAGAATCAGCGCGTACTGCGGTGCTGCGCGTATATGCAGATTAAACAGGAGACGGGCGGCGTTGAGAAATGCGCTGGTGTTATGCGCCGTGCAGCGTCTGTTTTTTTTTGTTGACGCTTGGCTCGTCGACTAGAGATCATGTCACGTTCTAAAAAAAACAGTCCACTTCCTTCTTTAGGTACGCATGCATTCACATTGGAACGATCTGTATCTGAATACACTTCAACGGTCCAGAGACCTGCCCCCCCATGCGGTCCCGGGGACGGTTGGGTGATCCGCTCCCGGGAACGGTACGCATCATTCACACTACCGCAACATCTGCCAAGTGGGCCCGAGTGCGCACCCGGGACCATGGTGTGAATCGCCCCTAATGAATGTGTTTTGTAGAATGGTTTGGTTTGATGTTGGTCTTACCTTGCTCTCAAAGGATTTGTGTCCAACCGTGAACTGGACAAATGGACTTGGGTCGCTGCTCACTTTTTTACCAGACTGCAGAAAAGCAATAGCAAAATAAAACAAATGAGCGATAAGACTTAGTCACTATAACTTCCCCCTGTGGGATCAATAAAGGCACATAGGGCAACACCTTTATAAACTCGATGTTGTAATTGAAAACCTTCATAGAAGCTATATACAGTACGTCTCTTTGATAAAAGAGACATGCTTGATAATGCTGACACTTAGTATTGTATTTACCGGTACTTACAATATCTTACCTACTGGTAGGCCATTGAAAACTCTGTTTATGTTATAATAAAAACGTTATATAATATATGCAATATACCTACAACGTCAACTACATCTCACATTTGAGTTCTAAATGGTAAAATGTAATTTATAAGAAAAACATATAATTACAGAGAAAGTTCGTGAAGGAGAAAACTAGAGCTCTAAACACCAGACATCCCAGAAATCATTTCAGATTTGAAGAAAAGTTAAGTCTTCAACGGACTGATCGGCTTAGTGGATCATGATTATTGATTAGCTTACTAGAAAACACCGTTATTTACAAGAGCTTGTTAAATGATTTAGTTTGTGAGTTGATTAATGATATTTCACAGCAGTGGTCAGTAACTGGAGTCAACTGGCAAGACATTTTGAATGCAACATGGGGGACAATTTCCTGAAACTAGTACATGAGTCCAAATACATAACCCTAGTCTGAAAGATCAAAATCTGACAATGATAATCTAATCATTGAATTTGGTCTCTCCTTGAAGATAGCTGAAGCCTACAATCTGGAATTATCTCAATCTGCACTGGGTGTGTGTGCGCACATGTGTACACATGTCAGTATGTGTACGTCATTGGAGTGCATGCATGTACTGGACAGTGTGTGGTTTATATCTAGGTACTGTACATGTACACATGCATAAACGGCAACGAGCGTGCATACAGTATGAATCGGGTATGACTGTGCCTGTAGTTAATGCATGTGAGCATTCTCTCTCCCCGTCTATCTTTCCGTCTGTCTATCTTTCAGTCTGTCTGTATCTTAAAGGTTAAGTGTGCTCTGTTGATGTCATGTTACCTTGATGGCTTTACTGACTGAGGCCTTCTTCAGCCCCTCAGAGTTGAACTCTAACGGATTGCGCTTTGATTTCCCCAGTGACACGATAGGAAGAGAAGCAACACAAACACAAACACAAACGCACCACCCGGGTTATTAGGGAGTGGAGACGGGAGGACGTGCAAGATGAAGGACAAGGAAGAAGGTTATTGATGATTGACACACCACCACCACCACCACCACCACCACCAAACATAATGTGAGACAGACGGTAAGACAACAAGGATGATCACATGGTTAATGCATTTAAACATTTAAACATGGAGCCAAGATCACAACACAAAGTCATTGGTTAGAAGTTGAACCAATACGAATGGACCGTATTGCAGAGCAGAGGGGGAAGAACGGACATGATATTCGTGAAATGATTAGCTGACAATACAAATGTTTTATTAGTGCTGAATCCACCTCTGCTTTAAGCACTTTGAAACCATGGCAACAAATCTGGACAATTTATATTGTTTTTAACCACTTAAACCCTCTAGACTTAGTTAACTGGACCCTTGGGACGCCTATTTTTGGCTAATGTTCTCCCCAGAATAAGAATATGGATGCTCGGGATCAAGTGGTTAAACGGCTATAAAAATGTGCCGATAGACTGGAGTAAAATACACTTTAGATGCAATTATTCAAAATGGGTGCCTTCAAATTATCTGACCTATGCCTTACATCCCTGAGGTCATCACTGATCTAATGAAAGGATTGGTCTAAGCTTCTGTTCCATTAGTCTAATGCATGACAAATCAGTGACTTCTCAGGGATGGAGGGCTACATTTAAAATGAATAAATGTTGGTTTCCTAACCCCTTTGATCACCATTACTCTTGTGTGACAACAACACTACGCAGTGAGTGCATAATGTTTAATGGACAGTACAAGACAAATTGGTTTAGCATCATCTTAAAGGACCACTTCACCACTTTTCAACCCATCTTCATATAATTGGTCCTCACTATAATGTTCATGATAGAATACCACAATTTTTTTCTACTCGGTATGTGTATCATAGGAGGGCTGGGGGCAGTTCAGAAACCCGTCCACCAGTGACATCATTGTTACGCAGATCTTTAAAAAAAGAAACAAATATTTAGATTTTTATTATCGCGAGAATGATGGCTTCCATTATCGCATTGCAACTTTTCAGGAATAGAAAGACTGCAGTTTCTATTAGCTTGGATTCCCTGTTGATGATGTCAATTATATGAAGATAGATTGAAAAGTGGTCAAGTGGTCCTTTAAAGGATTTGCACACATTACAAGAGGTAAAACTGCTTGCAATATTCTTGTCACATAGTGAAGGTAATCAAAACTATTTTGTCATTAGGTCAACCAAATTAAACTCTGGCATCCTTGATGCTACATGTTCCCGAGCATATAGATCAGCTATAAAATAATCACACAACTAAGTATATAGGATTTAAGCCCATGTCCTCAGAATCCCCATATTAGCCATGGAGATTGGATCATACGTTTGCTGCCCCCTGGTGGTACAATTACACAAAAAATTGTGTGGCATTTGACACATGTTACTATGAATCAGTTAACAACCACATCATTATGTGTTGGAACTTGGCAGTGGTATTACTTGAAAATGTGCATGTTGCATTACTGATAGATAGGTTATAACATACTTAACGGTCTTTTTGTGAATATGTTATTAACCTAGGTTGTTGAAAAGTCACACAAACATGTGTTGTCATGCACACTACACAATGTTTATCGAGAGTGTAAAGGGGCGTAGCCATGGAGATCCGAGGGGTAAACCCATCCATGTGGGGGAAAACAAGTAGGATGGAGGGATGGCAATCCACTAATAATTCATCCTCCGCGGACTCCATAATACCATCAAAATACAATCTAATGTGCTCCCATATTCATTTATTTTCCTTCCTTTCCTTTCTTTAAAGAAAATAGATATCGTTGCTGCTGTCGGGCAGAAAACCTCACACAGTATCTCCATATTTCAACTTTTTATGGGGGTTTTTTTTTGGGGGGGGGGGGGTAAATTAAGACCCTACAGTAGTTCATCTTACTACAATGTCGTACACAAGTAGCAAGAATAGCTGTTCTACGAGCTTGTATCGAGATCATGCGAATGAGCTTGTACACCTGTATTCTTCTTTAAAGTGAAAGTGGTTAAGTGCGTCTGTGATGTGGGCATAATAAATATCGAACCAGTGAAAAGGGAGAGAAAAAAACAGGAGCTTGTGACTAATAACTACATTGGATCAATCAAACAGGTTGTTATTATTATGAATTATTATTATACATTTTCAAATGTAACGGTTTTGTTTTTGGACATGCAGGTTTCCACCCGACAGTGACGATGGCTGAGGTTAATTGAACTGTTGTTGCTAGAGTGTCCTGTAAGATGACAGGCATGAACTAAAATAACTTTCAAAAGTACTGATCCGATGCAGCTTTGATCAGTGGTAGTAATACAGTGGTGGTTTGCTTTAACTAGAGTTTTCTAACTAGAAGCCCTGCACATTTGGTCCTACTTCTCAGTTTGTTAACTTTGTTGTATTTGCTAAGATACTGCACATTATAGGCAATTTGATTAAAGTTCAAACTATTTGCACAATTAATGACATAGTAGTAATTCAAGCATTAAAGGTTAAAGGTTAAAGTCTTTATGCTTTCAATCCCCACACCCACACACACACACACACACACACACAAAATAATCACACGATAATAAAAAACAACAACCTCACACTGTGACATTAAGGCCAATTCATCATTTGTCACATGACCCTTTCGTCAAACGTCGCTCGACAAAAATGGCATAAATTAGACGGCATATTTGAAACACACACACATTCATTAGAAACCCTCAAGCAGACAAACAGCCAATGGACTCACAAAGAGGCTCCTATAGAGAGAAGCAGTGTTCTCACAGAACACCAGCCCAGCCGCACGCCTCTCTTTGAGGAACCCAGAGCCCAAGTTCCCCTCGAACACACTCTTCACAGGAGGAAGAGGAGGAGGAGGAAGAGGAAGCAGAGAGGAGAAGCAAAAGAAGAAGAAAAAGAGGCTGAAAAGAGGCAAGTCAGGCTTCTGCTATGGAATCATCAATCTGCTATGAAATCAATCTGCTATGGAATCATGAAATACATATTAACATGAGAAAGCCTGGTAGTTTAAAACTGACAGTTAGTCATTGAACATACCATTAATAGTATTATTTGTTTAACTTAAGTTAATCAACTTGTATATTAAGGGACACGTCTGAATGGGAGCATGGCAGGGGTTGTCTGAATGGGAGCTGAATGTTTACGCTTCAAACACTTTTAACATTCAAAAGCTATGGCCTTTAGTCCCATGTCCTGCATCTTTACGATGAGATGGATAAAGCAGAAAAGTAAGGAAGAAAGTAAAGTATAAAGATAGCAAAGAGACCAAGGAGATTGTAGACTAGCACACAACAGTCTAACACCTGCAACAATATCAAATACAATGTTTTTTCTCTAGTTTAAAATAAATCCATAAAGGCTTGAATGGGCCTATATAAGAGCAAGTGAACATAGAAGGACCAAGTCCTTATGCACACCTACTGTACGGGGGACAGGTGCGTCGGATAAATTAACTGGAAGAGTATAGGAAAAAACTGGAATCCAGCACACCGTCTTCATGTTCACTTACAGAATCTTATTTAAATAGCCCGAAGAAAGTCTGACCGACCAAAACGTTGCTGCTGCTGCTTATATAAAGTTCTGTAAGTGAAGACAGTGTGCGGGATTCCTGATCAGAGGAATATCAAATACCTAAATATAGAATCAAGCAACTTAAAAAAACTATCTGGAGTCTATCACACAAGAGCAGAGTTGACATTAGAATGATTCCAGTAAGTGTTTTAAAGTGAAATACCCATTCAAATAAAAACTATTGTGTACAGCTTACAGCCAGAACACTATATAAAACACAATGTAGTGTGCAGATACTTTAACAATCACAACTACAGGTATGTATTGAGCCCTTAAACCCTAGCGCCTCTATTCTGGGGTGAACATCCAGCGAGAATAATCTACAAGCTCACAACGGGTTGCAACGTCATGCATTGTGAGCTAATATTGGCGAAGAGATTTAGAAAAAAAGTAGCAGACCTAGCTACACAGATACAGTAAAGGGTTTTTAAGTGGTTAAATACAATGTAGTGTACAGCTGACAGCCACAAATTTGTCCAAAATAAAATTCAGTTACACCTGATATGTTATTTATAACAAACAAGAACAAGACATATTTGCAATTTATATTTGGCTGGGTTCTGTGTGTAAGGCATAACAATGAGTAGCCAAGAAATAAATACAAATAAAATAAATATATATAAAAAAAAAAAGATTTCAGTATGATACTTCTGAAATGGATGTTTAGTGTATTACATAATATGCAATACATGACTTCATATGAATGAAAATTTTCCAGTTGTAATTTCCCATCGACTTGCTCTAAATGTATAGAAAACGTATTCATCACCATGAAATCAATCCCGTCATCTCTCTGGACATTACTACTACTAGTGCATCTCAGGTTTCTATCGGTCTGACTTACCGGCAGGTTGCGAGCAGAGTCCAGAAACACGACCAGCAGAGCTGAGGACAGACCATCGTTGGCGTGACCTGCCCTGTCTGCCTTGATGCTGGTCAGAGTCTGTGGAGAGACAGCAGCTGGACGTTACTGCATCCTCACCGCTCAATGGGCTCTATGCACACAGAATGACTCCTCCTACTTCCAGGCAGCTTCCCTACTTCCTTCGCAGGTGTTACCGATTAAGGTAGTAATTAAGGTTCCGTTCCATTTAGTGTGGAGTGGTTCTCAAACTCTAGGACCCCCATAACTCTGAGTGTACGATGCATTGTGTGCTTGTATATCTTGCTATTTTCGCTACTTCTTAAATGTATATTTATTAAAAAAATGTATGGAAATTATACGTTTTCTGATTTCATTTATGAAATACTTTTGAAAAATGTTGGAATGGATTTGAATTGATGAAAGATTTGTCTAAACCACACACACACACACACACACACACACACACGCTCAATTCATTTGATCCATGTATAGTAGCACTGCAGCATAGCGGGGGCGTTTTGTCCGGAGCCGTTCTCAGTATGATAATAATTTATCACGCTGGAGGAGGGCTACGGCCCGAAATGTTCAGCGTAATTGCCTATCAGGACTTTCTGTGAGTGCTGGTGTTTTTTGTTTTACTGGATGCCGTCACCACTGAACGCCAAGGGAAATAAAACTGACAGTCTTACCTGGTCTAATCTCTCTGGAGTGGACAGCAGAGACAGCCACTCCAGTTTGAGATGCAGCTTTCCTGTTGCAACTTCATCCATCACAAACCACTGGGCAGAGAAAACAACGATGGTTAACCGTAACTCATACAGCCTTTCAAAATAACTCACCCAGCCCATAAGTTAATATGTGACGGATTCATTATTAGATAAAGTTGAGATATGAGCAGAGACAGGCGGGCAGACAAGTATACTGATAGGCAGACATATACTGTAGACACACAGTACAGCATAATCACATTCAGTACCACAATCAAAATCAAAATAATGATACAATACAAAAACAAGCAATAAAACTTATGCAAATCCTATCATTAAAAACTAAGGGATAGTGAGGGAATTGTTCTTCATGGCAAATTACCCCCATCTGCATCCCATTATAGACAATATAATTAAAAGAAAAAACATCTAAAATGCAAATGACTGAAAAAACAAAACAAAATGAAGTCTGCAGAATACCTCTTCAACCTTCTGCTCCTTCTGCAGCTCAGCCATGTCAATCACCAGACTGCAATCAAGTCACAAACACAAAACCATTTGGAGAAAGTCACAACAGTACAGCTGAAGGCTTCTGAATAATTAACGATTCAATACTGTATGTTTTTGAAAGCAGGTCGAAGCAAATCACCTGCTTATCAAATCACTAATTCAAGAGGTGTCAGATAGAAATGGTTTGGCAATTTGATGGAAAAACTAGAAAAGTGCCCTCAAGCCGGGTTGCCTACCCAGGGCCCGCAAAATTTGGAATGCAGTCATAGCCAAATGGAATCTGACAAAGCTGCAAATCTGCTGTAATCTGCTGATGTTGCCCGTTAACTCTGTCCTTTCTCGACCGTTTCGGACGCGAGGCGGCTAGCCGGAACCGGCCAGGCCCCCTGGGCGTGTTTCTGGGGGTCTGGATGTTCCCCCCAGGGACCCCCACACGGTACAGTTGCACCGCTCACTTCACACAGGTGTGATTTCTTTTTAACTCTGGTGACTTGAAAAGTTCAGCACCTATTGTATAATTACACCGTTTCCTTCACTTTCAAAGGTAATTCTCCAAAGTAATCAACTAGTAGGCTGGTCAAACAGGTCCCACAGCACTGACAGCAGCGGATGGAAGGAGAGTTCAACCATGGTGTGGCTTGTATTTGCAAAGTGTAAATCCACCATTTCTGCTTCAAATAGACTTTTTATTGACTTGGGGCACCCTGGCGCATATTAGCCTCGTTCTCAGCCATACTCATGTACGAAGAGATGTCTGGAGGTTTTACATTCCAGGCAGTCAGCATTAGATCATATTTCCAATTACAGGACCCGCTTAGGTAAAACTAATCTCATCGGAATAGGTTTCATGTGCATATTGAGAGAGGGAGAGGGAGAAGGAGAAGGAGAAGGAGAGGGAGAGGGAGAGGGAGAGAGAGAGAGAGAGAGGTACATCAAGCATAGTATTGATCATACTCCTGTGAGCTGATTGTACAGATTAAAAGTACAGTGCAGTACCGTCCCAGGAAGTCATCTTTATCGGTGTCTTCGTCAAACAGTTCTATCTCCAGCATCTTTCCTGTGTGGTCGTACACTAGAGCCTGACGGAGGGGGAAAAAAATACGGAAAAGCCATTCATAAGGATGTCAGTTATGTGATAAAGCCATGCATAACAGGGAAGGTTGAGAATGGGAAAATGTTATTAAAAACATATATAAACAAACATGTGTGGAGGAAATACAGTATCTGCTAAATGTATTTTAGACAATTTGTTTGCATGTTTTTGAACAGTTTCATTTATTTTTCGAAATACCACAAAAACAACAACAACAACAACAATCTACCAAACCTTTTGTGTTATGCTCAAATAAAAAAAATGCAAATATATTGGTTAGACAAACAGACTGACAGAGACATAACGCGTATAGATCTTTTAGCATCATATACAGTAGCATTGCACATCATTTCCTAACCCGTTCCTAACGCATACAGTAGAGCAGGTTGTGTGCTTATACCTCGTACACCTCGTTCCATTTAGGGTTGACGGTCTCATGGATGACTTTACTCTGGAAGAGCTGGGTTCCCAGCTGGAGGACTCCATACGGGTCCGACTTGCCTTTGATCAGACCTCCCAGGAAGCGGTCCTTACCCAGTAGGTCCTGAGCCTCCATGAAGTGGATCCGCAGCACACCCTGAGAGAACCAGCCCAGAACAGAACAGTGAGATGTGGGCCCAGTGTTGATTTTGTCGACTAAAAAAACTATGACAAAGAATGGTCGTCGACTACCAGACCAAAATGTTAAGGAGGGGACTAGTGTACAAGAAAAAAAAAAGAAGATGAGTCATTTTTATGTTTGGTTGCGCTCTGGAAATAGCAGATCTACAAGCTCACAATGCGTCACAGCTATTTTCAGCCACAACCAAGAGTAAAATCAGGCATTTGCAACGCCATCAAGGCCTGCCAAAACACATTTTAGTCGACAAAATCAACTGTAGATTTAGTCGACTAAAATCCTATTACCTTTAAGTCGACTAAAACTAGACTAACACTAAACATTTCAGATAACTAAAATGTGAGTAAAACTTTAAAGTTTTGTTCTAATCTATGGCTAAACTAAGGTCAGCATCCAAAGAAACGTCCAGGTTTCTAGCAGTACGTTTTTAAATTAGAATTAACTGCACCTTGAATAGAAAGACATCTATAAAGTTTAAGTTATTACTTCACATTATACACTATACACACCAATATTGTTCTCATTACTCTCATCTGGACTGAACATACTACATAACATAACGTTGTTTCAGATTCTTTAAAATACCAGGCATGGTATTTGAGTGTTTTGAATAGTTTCTCTGCCAATTCTGTACTTACTGTAGTTTGTTGTGTACACATTCAACAATGTGTTTGCTTGTGTGTGTGTGTGTGTGTGTGTGTGTGTGTGTGTGTGTGTGTGTGTGTGTGTGTGGTAACAACAATACAAATCAATGTAGCTCACAACAATGAATCACGGATGCAATATGCCATCAGCCATTATTTATCATTTGCTGCCACAAAGATAAATGTCACTTAAAGTCATCTGACTTTAGGTCTGTGAATGTGTGTGTGTGTGTGTGTGTGTGTGTGTGTGTGTGTGTGTGTGTGTGTGTGTGTGTGTGTGTGTGTGTGTGTGTGTGTGTCTCTCACCAGAATATGGAGAGGTCAGAGGTCTCCACTAGCATCTCCACCAGTGAGTCCACCATCTTGGTGTGAAAGATGATGGTGTTCATCATCTTCCCCAGCTCCCTGTGGTCTGCTATACCCAGACTGGCCTTAGAAACACTGGTATACGCCTAGAGGAGACATGGTGGGAGCGAATAAAGAACAGAAAGATGGAATAGAAGGGAACGAACCAAATGAACAGGGAAAGAAAGGCAGGTTGGATGGAAACGAAGAGGGAATGAGGAAAAGGAAAACAGGAAGTAGGGATGAACCGAAATGCAAAGAAAGTGGCAATAAGTCTGAGGAATCAGAAACAAGAGAACGACAAACGGAAGACTATAGCACCATTGTGTATTGTATTGTATTGACATTAGACACCAGCGGATGGCGGATTTAGCCGGTTAACCGCAGTTTGGGTCAAAAGAATATATTATTAATTAATATCGGATAAACCGCGGGTGAAATAATGCTGGAAATAAATGAATGGCATCCATCTATAGGTTTTATAACTTTTAAAACGGAAACAAACTAATGACATCTATCTATAGGCTTATAATATAGTTTTTTTTTAAAAGGCACCAAATCTCGGCGTGCGTGCGTTAGTAGTATTTTTCCTTGAACTTGTAGATTGGCTATATCCCTGCAGCGGATTTCGGGTGGTTGCGGATATATAAATTGGATTAAGTCATTTATGCGGTGGGATAACAGGCGGATTATAAATATGCACACTCGGATTCGGGTGACAAAAAAGCTCATCCGCTGATCTCTGATTGACATGATCATGAATTGACATTGAATTTGAAAAAAAGGAGACATTTACACAAAATATGTTTGACAATATAAACGCATAATATCCAGCTTGCCCAGAGACATCTTGAAAATATAGCAAATTCGTTCGATACAATTTGTTCCTGAATAACATGTAGTTGGTATCAAGTTGTGTGTGTGTGTGTGTGTGTGTGTGTGTGTACCTGCAATCTGAACCAGTCCAGTCTCATGCCTCTGAAGTCAAACACATCTCCATCCTCCACTATAAGGAACAAGCATGTGCAAAATTACCACAACACTGTGTTTGATGTTATTTTTAAAACAATATTCACACACATCACATCATCCTTCAATAATTATATTCCACAACACTGAGCTGACATGGACATAAGCATTTAATCTTTGATGTTTACTGTCTGCTGGCGTTTGGCTTATGAATGTTATTCTGTTGTACCAGGTTTTTCTTTTCCTTTTAGATTTTTTTGAGAGAGAGAAACCATGAAACAGTTTTTGGCATAATATAAACACAGTACATTCCAGTATTAACCCATTTTGCGCGGGAACCCCTTTTATGTTATACAAGATCTACAAGCTCACGCCGAGTGGCGCTCTACGAGCTTGTAGGTCTGCTATTTCTTTTAAATGGTGAAAATGTGCCTCACATCTTTGAATATATATTGTTACAGAGTGAACATTTTAACTCAATTCTTTGCTTCTGTGTTGGGGTCCCTGGAACAACATATTTTCATATTGGGGTCCTTTCCTTGACATGAAATATTGAGCACAACTGAAACAGAAACATTTCAGAAAGCCGTCAGGATTTTGAAGACTTTTTTTTTAATTTCGACCTCAGGCCTAAATGGGTTAATTGAACTGAAAGACTGTATAAAGAAAGAATGACCTGTTGCAATTGTACACTCTCAGGGTTAAATGATCATACATGATTACCTCAAACCATGATTTACAGTACAGTAGTTTATGTTTACCTTGTTTGACGCTGAGAGAGGTCATCGTGTTGACGAAGGAAGACATGATGATTGATTCATCTTCTGGACACACAGAGAGGTTCTAGCATAGAAAAAACAAGTTCCATTCTTACTGTGATTAATGTTATCGATGCATGTTCCTTTAGCCATTATTCATCATTGTCATACAAATAAATATTAGGAATATGAAACCATGGGTGGTAGGGGTAGTTTCAGTAACCCCCTTCCCCCCGTTAATTAAGATTGTCCCACTGACATTTTCAATGCTTGTGTGTGTGTGTGTGTGTGTGTGTGTGTGTGTGTGTGTGTGTGTGTGTACCTGCACCAGTTCGTTGAGCACCACAGCATCGAAACCAGATAGATACTGAACGTAGTACCTCTGCATGACTGGACCATACTTCCTCACATGGGCCCTCAGCTCCTCCATGTAGAAGATCAACTCTGCTATGTGTCTGTAACACACACACACACACACACACACACACACACACACACACACACACACACACACACACACACACACACACACACACACACACACACACACACACACACACTTAACAAGAAATTCTTGAACACAAACAATAGTGGATGCGCAAACTTGGAAAACTCTACAACAAGTGCTTCAGGATACAGATCACGGGCATCGCCTTCTCCATATATGGCGACTGCCAATTATTGCAGACACTGAACAGAATTTTGCCGATGCCTGATCAGCTCTCAGCTTGGGCATGCCTGCAATCTGCAGGCACCTCACGACTGATTTATGGACATTACCAAGGCTTCCAAATATGAACACAAGTAGTTTACATTTGTAGCCAAGCTGTATAATAGCATCTTTAAGACGCTGGTACTTAAGCACCTTGGTAAGGAATGCCTCTTCCAGACTGTGGTCAAATGTACATGCCACTTCCAAAATGGTCACTTCTCTACTGTCATCAACACCAACAATATCTGGTGTATTAGCTGTGACATCTGAAATCATCATAGACTCAAATACCACACGACAGTGTGATTTGAGTCTGGCTACATGAACATGGCAGTTAAAACATACGAGTGCTTATACATTTTGGCAGATGATGAAACATATGAACTTAGCTAATAGGTCAACAATTCTGTCGTGCCTAGCGATGTACATTCCATTATATACATAGCAACCAAACACACATTACTGTGTGCGATCATGTATCAGTGTGTGTGTATTATTGTGCGTGTGTGTGTGTGTTTGCTTACTTGTCTATGAAGTCATCTGTACTTTTCTTCTGGATGTTGTCGGCGTGACGAAGGAGCCAGATGATTTCATCACGGGCAAACGATAATGCCATGAACACAAACAGCGCCTGCAGGTGGAGAACACAGAGTAAAAGAGAGAACACCTACTGTACAAAGAAAAAACACACTACTTTGGTATCATTATCTTCATCAGAACATTATAGGGCCAACTCATGCAGGTGTTAAATAGAAAGTAGAAAAGTTCATCTTAAATCATTAGGTTTATAAGAAGACAGAGTCACACTAGTTATCAGAACATAATGTATTCCCTTAATAAACTGTGTGATAACGTATTCTGGCCCCGATTGAAAAGGCATTATCCCAATCCCACAATGCACAACTTGGAGTAAGGGACAAAGCGCTAAAGCATTGCGTGATTTCAAATGCCCAGATTTTGAGCTTGTATAAACTGGGTACCAGTACCAGATCAGGAATCACCATTATTATTATTCGCAGTACTAACGTTGTGGTCCTGTACTTCTGGCTCTCCACAGGAACTCCATAACATAGAATATACAAATATTGCAGCACGACTCTTTAACCCAGGCCTGACGTCGGAATAAATAAAAAACGTTCGCTCTGAAAGAATATATATTCAAAGATTTGTGCCTTACGATTTTTCAAAAATAGCAGACCTAAAATATGATCTGAAGTGGGACGTGTTCCTCAGTCATGTTGCAGGTCCCTTGGTGTGATCCATGGTCAGGCAATGCCCTCTTGATTGTTTATTGTATTACTACACATTATGATACGGTTGATGATGCTGCGTTTGGTCGTCTAAATAATGTAAACTATTTTCAATTTTTTCTTATCTATCTTGTCTGTCCATGAATACGTACTCTGCTGTTGTTGCTTGTGTCTGTATTTTAGGTTGTCTGTTGTATGCGTTTGTAAAAAATCTAAAATAAAGTACTGATCATAAAAATAAGAAAATAGCAGACCTACAAGCTCGTAGTGCGCCACTCGGTGGCACGCTATGAGCTTGTAGATCTGCTATTTTTCAATAGCTAAAGCATAACATAATGCTTAGTTAAAAACACCAAAAGGGGTTCCCACCCCAAGAATGGGTTAAGTTGACATTATATATTACCTTTGGGCCCAGGAGTCCAGGCTGGTCAGCAAGGACGGTAGCCAACTCCTTCAGAGCAGAGCGGAGAAACTTGCGTCTCTCTCTGTGCATGGAGCCTCTGCACATCAAACACATAGATGATGCCCAATGACACATCATTCAATTATATATTCTATCACCTTCGGGACAACATGGTAAGATGAGAGTACCACTGACAGAAGAGGAGAGAAGGCAGGTGGTTGAGCAGGGGAGGAATTAAATATTTTACCTTTACTAGTTCAATAACTGGTCATACTATATATTTTTTTTGTTTTATACTAAAACCTTAAATGGATTTTGGTAGGGTCAGTAATGTCAGCCCATTGACATTGGCCAAAGAAACTGGCCCAGACAGCCAATAAGTGGAATGTTTCTCAATAGCATTTTTTCTTCCATCCCTTTTCTGGGGTGAACACACAGATATTATTAGTGTAGCGTGAAAACATCAGGGGGCGTAAAAGCATAAGGTTTAAGTGATTAAAAAGTGAAGGGATGCAGGACTAAAAGACTAATGGATGGAGGAATGAGTGGCCAATTAGAGAAAGTGGTTAAACAAGTGCAAAAGCATGCAAGATAAAAGGATAGCAGGTTGAGAAAGAGGGAAAGGCGAGAAGAGACAAAGACAAGAGAGAAGGATGTATGGATGGATAGATAGACAGATAGAGGCAGATTAAGAGATGGAGGGCAAAGAGAGATTAGGATACGTACGCATGAGACAGTGCTTGTTCCTTGCATTCTCTTATGTCGTTGATGCGTTTGTTGTATCTGAAACACACAAATTGAAGAGAGGCACTGATTGAAAATCAGTGTTTTAATGGTGTTTTTTTTTTTCTTCCATGATGTCACGAGCAAGAAGGTGCGCATGCGCCTACAGTACATGTGTGCATGGCATGCAGCTGATAGCCTAAGCCTAGTGTATTATTTATAGTGTGTGAGAGTTTTAGACACACAAACACAAAAGTAGACTTAAAATAGTCAGACAAACTTCTTTACTGTGCTGCAGTATATAGCGAAACTAAAACGTTTGCTTTGGAATCGGACAAATCTCTGCTTCGACGGTGGAGGAGGCATTATCGTTGCGTGCAGAACACCACAGAAGCTGTAGCCTACTGGAGCCATACTGCTGCGCTGTGTTGCTTTTACCGCGTGTGAGAACGTGCGTTCAGGTAAACAGTTTTAACCTGTTGTTATACGTATACACGACGTGTGAAAATAGGGGGCCGCGCCCACCGCCAGTAAACCTAGACCACTGCAGGGCACGTGGTGCGTTTTGGAAAGTCTGGTGACCCGAGGTGGATGATCTTCTCTTGAATCTAGGGGGACGGGACGGGACGTTCTAGCGTGGTCACCACGGCATGGTACTGCGTTCTACGAGCAAGACACCACTGTTGAAAATGGATGAAGTGCTCCTTTGACCAAGCAAAACACAACGCCTAGAGATTAACCCATTCTGACCTGAGATCAGATTCATACGAGGTTTCCACTGGACACACACTGGTCTGATTAACCCATTCTGACCTGAGATCAGATTCTAAAAATGTCAGTCGTTCTTCGATTTTTCAAAAACAGCAGACCTACAAGCTCGTAGCGCGCCACTCGGTGGCGCGCTATGAGCTTGTAGATCATACAAGCTACACACATGTGTGTAGGAGGCACAAACAAAAACGAGAACAGCCTTAAAGCTTACAAATTTAACAAAATTACAACGCAGAACAGTGGGCAATAACTAACACATACTGGGGAGCGGACAAGGTGCTACTGCTAAGGAACCATATTGTGCCGTTATAGTTTGTAAGTAACTGGTTGTACACTGGATTGGACAGGGCGCATCAATGATCATCTCCTATTTTGCATCTCTCTGAGCAACTTTTCACTAAAGACTGCGATTTGCTAGCCAGCAAGGTAACCTTACGTATGTGTCAAGTGTGTGACCATGTCTATTTGTCACTGTACATGTATTTGTCTTTAGTGTGTCTGACTGTTCGTCAGTAGCTAGTTCACTGACCAAAGCCTTCCATCTAGGAAGCTGACCATTACAACACAGCAGTTGGTCTGGAACACACAGCCCTGGGACTTGGGATACGAGTCATTACACACAACAAGATTTCAATCCCCATCAATGACACAGGTGGCACCTCAATTCCTTGCTTATTTCCTTGAGTCCCCTCTCATTTTTACCAAACCTGAAACTTCAACGGCCTAAAATGATAGCTGAGATGACATCAGTAATACTGTACGTCTACCCGGCTACTTTCGGCCAATGAAATGTCATGTATGGCTTGTGCATGTTTTTAACTACATACAGTGAGAAACAAGGAAGCAAGATCCATAAAGTTTCATAAAAAGCACAGTCTGGCAAATGCACAAATACAATGCTAATTGTGGTTACCGAGTGGCGCGCTACAAGCTTGTAGGTCTGCTATTTTTCAACAGCTAAAGTTTGAAACACCAAAAGGGGTTCCCGCCAAATGGGGAACCCCTTTTGTTATGCTTTATTTATTGAAAAATAGCAGATATACAAGCTCATAGCGCGCTACGAACTTGTAGGTCTGCTATTTTTGAAAAATCTAAGCACGACTGACATAGAAACTGCTGCATGTTGGCTTTAGATGGTCCAAGGTTCCTGATGAAGATCTTGGGAGGAGGAAGACAGATCTCCAGCAGCCTCACAGAGATATAGCTGAGGAAAACAGAGTGAAGGAAATTGTGTAAGAAAAGAAAAGAAAAAAGTGCAATACAATGTGTGTTACATTTAAAAACAAACTTTCATCACTCCGACATTGGTGGCAACCACCCTTATAAGGAGCAATTTGGGGTTCAGTGTCTTGCTCAAGGACCCTTGAACACGTGTGTGTGCCTGCCTCTAACCGTCTAACGTGGTGGCAGCCCCGAACAGAGTTTGTGCCAGGTTTGGTACAGATCGGAGCAACGATGTGCGTCCTATGTCCGGATGTTACGTTTGTGACCACGATCTGCCCGCCCACCAACCCTCTGTCCATATATCCTATGTTAAAAGTGTGTGGATGGATGAACAGACAGAGTGGATGAATTGAGCCCTAACCTGAAGGACGCCACCATCTGATTGTAAGAGAAGTACTGGAAGTACTTGTATTATGCTGCCACACATGCTATTCAGACCTACAGTACTAATGTTTTCCTTGAACATTGTGTATGTAGTAGTACTGTGGTACTGAATGTAAATGGCAGACACCTACCCTCCTTCATACATGCTGGCATTGCCCTGGCTGGCAGTGAAGTAAACAGAAGTGGACCTCTGCCCCTGTGGATGTGACGACGTCTGCGTGCACGCTGGCTGTCCTCCACACCTTTCCCCCTGTGGATGTGACGACGTCTGCGTGCACGCTGGCTGTCCTCCACACCTTTCCCCCTGTGGATGTGACGACGTCTGCGTGCATGCTGGCTGTCCTCGACACCTTTCCTCAACACAAAAGTAAAAATGCACAGTAAAAAAAAAACAGATGGTTGACCCTTGAAAAATAAATTGCCTGTTCAGTCAATCTGCCAATTTATACCCCTTGAACAAATCACCTACATTACATGGAACCAAATGGACGTGTAAGGGTCTATTTGCTACAAAGGTCAAGACTTGAACTGATGGTAGTGAATTTATTAAGTCCATAAACCACCGTAAGAACTGACAGGACAGTAAAAACAAAAAAATACTGTTAATTTCACATACTTTTGCAATGACAGTACCAAATATTAACAGCTCAAGAAGCTCCAAAAGTAAACCATGCTAATTCAAAACAGTACAATTTCCTTTTTAAATGGCTTTGACCATCAATCAGAATCACTGTAACATATTACAATTAATTGATGACTTCAACATCACCAAGCACTTATTATATTGAACTAGTTTTTCCCTTTTTAGCAGCTGTTTTAACTATGGAGTAATGAAATACCTTCTTTTAACCTTTTTTAAGTGTAAATATAATGACATGAAATAAAGACCTTTTTATCCAAAATGTATGAAATGCAGTGATAACAATCCTTCCTTTGCATGTGCACTTCTAACCTTTCCTTTACAGCACACTTGACAGAAAGAGTAGCAAACCAAACTTTGGTTTATAGTGCACTATCCTTGTAGCACTGTGAGCCTTTGCTGCAGAAATACGTTTTTCATTCCATATACCAAAACTGAACAGTGCACTTTATCAAAGGTCATTTAGCTCCACAAACGTGTTGTATTGTATGTTGCAAACACAGTCCAAGTGTACCAACCTTATGCCTCTTCGGGGGTGCTAAAACAATCATTGAAAGTCTCAATGGCAAAAAGCGGTTTACTTTTTAGCAGCAGCAAAACACGCGTCTCCTCTCTCTCTTGTCTGGTTATTATGTAATACTTCCTCTTTCCGGTGCGCAGGTAGCTATTGTTGTGTTCTTATATCCTTACTGAATTGAATCATATACACAACATTGTCTTTCTGGTTGCTTTATTGTAGTGACTGCTCCTGTCGACTTGCCGGATGGTTTCCCTATACATTTCTGTTACCTGTCGTCACCATAGAGTATTGTCGTCACCTGCTTCCTGGTCATGTGACTTCAGTAACCAATACACGACAGCTATGTCCCACAAAACTCCCTTCAAAATAAAAGCATTTGGCTCAAAGGAAAACGACTTGTTTCACAATAAGTAACATTGTCATAATAACAATGTCTGTTCACCCAGAATATAGAAAAGTTCAGTAGAAAACGTGTTTGGGTTCTTTACAGTTACAGACACAGAGAGGGGGGAGGGGGGGCCTAGAGAAAGCAATATGAGATATTTTATGACCTTGTGATTAGCAGACAGCCAAAAGTAAAACATAAAACATAAATGTGTTTTGGCCATCCAATTATTTACCATGCACACCATCAAATATGAATACACGGTTTTCAAATAATTGCAATGCATACTATTGAAGAATAGCCTACTATAAAACTTCATGTTCAAACACTGATCAAGACAAAAATGGGAAATGATGGATGGTTATTTCACTATATAAATAGGCCTATTCCTGTGGAACCGGGAGTCAAGCAAAAGGGAATGCATCCCATGTTCTTGTCAGGGTCCCCAGTTCAAAAGTGATTAATTTGGATGGGGTCACGCCCTGACAAGGTTGAGAAACACCAGTGACCACACTACTCTATGAATTTGATGATGGCACACTCACGCACGCACGCACGCATGCACACACACACACTCCCACACACACACACACACACACTCCCACACACACGCACACACACACACACACACACACACACACACACACACACACACACACACACACACACACACACACACACACACACACACACACCGGTGTAAAGCTGGGAGGCCGCATTTGAAGCCTGTCAAGGTCACACCTTGACCCTAGACCTTAGGAGTGTCTTTGAGCGACGGGAGCAGGTTCCCCAGATTCAGCTTCACCTTCTGAACAAAAGTATGTCTTGTTTGAAACAAAAGGACTTTTGGAAAGGGCCTAAAGGTGGCGCTAACCGTCAAACTACAGGGAGTGTTGTGCATTCTTTTTTTTTAATCCGACAGATACCTCTCTGGACTCACTTTTTCCCGCTGAATCCGAATATATCAACGACGAGACTGTCTGACCTTGGGAAAGTGGTGAAAAAGGGCGCTAAAGTTTGTAAAAATGTCACCTTTGCATCCAAAAAGGACATATTTCCTGTGATTTTTTCCAATCAAGGGGCATGTATTCCCACTTACTTTTTCCCCCCGATTCCAACGGTGGTGGTCTTATCTCTCTACGACGTCAGGAAGTGGGTGTAAACGCCCACTTCCTGTCCCCAGCCCCCCGAAATGTTGTGGAAAACGGGACCAATTCCATTAAATCCGGCATGAAAAAGTGATTCAGAAAATGTGTTGTTTGAAAAAAAATAATAATAATTGAGCTCTAGGGGCTGAAAAAACGTGTCTCTTTTGATTTGGCGGAGAGTTAGCAGTGTCGGAGAGCTACGAAACCACTTCCATCGGATTCGGGACGCTTCAAACATTTAGAAACAGTCTTGTTTGTGAAGACAGCAATTTTTTTGAATATCTTATTGAATTTTAAAGCTGGGAGGCCGCAAATTAAAGCCTTAAATGTCAACGCTTGACCTTTGGGTCTTCCGAGTGTCTTTGAGCGTCGGGAGCGGGCTCCCTAGACTCACTTTTTCCCGCTGAATACAGCCGTGGTGGTCTCGTGTCTCTACGATGTCGGGAAGTGGGTGTACTAGCCACTTAGCCGCCAGAAATCTTCTGTAAAAAACCGAGACCATTTTCCGACTCAGAACGGCGAGGCGAACGCGCTGATATGTGTTTCCCAGCACACGGACTTACGGTTCTCTTAATTGGCTAGGGTTAGGGTTAGTTTTCAACGCGCGATAGCTCTTGAACGATACGTCCGTCAGACAAGTAATTGACGTTGGCGTTTCCAGCTTTCCGAGGCCTACGATCTGATATGTCCGCCATTGTCGTGCGACCCCCGTAGCCCCTAACCCTAACCCTAGATAACCCTAGTTTTACCTGATCGAAAGGTTTATAGGGTTACCGATGCTAAGAATGTGTTTTTGGTTGAAATGCTGAATTTAAAATTGAGTACCAGAAGCGAGCCACATATCATCGCGTTCGTCTTATCGATAGCTACGCGTGGACGCGACTAACTTTTATTTCTGACCTTTGTGGGAGGAGCTATCGCACTTTAAAGGCTACCTAGACCTATGTCCTACGTTACGTCCTACGCTGTAGAGACCTACGTCCTATGCTTCAGAGACCTACGTCCTACGTTTTAGAGACCTACGTCCTACGTTTTAGAGATCTACGTACCACGCTGTAGAGACGTACGTCCTACACTGTAGAGACGTACGTCCTACGCTTTAGAGACCTATGTCCTACGCTACGTCCTGCGTTTTAGAGATCTACGTCCTACGCTGTAGAGACGTACGTCCCACGCTGTAGAGACCTACGTCCTACGCTACGCCCTATGTTTCAGAGACCTACGTCCGTCCTACGTTACGTCCTACGCTTTAGAGACCTACGTCCTACGCTACGTCCTACGTTTTAGAGATCTACGTCCTACGCTGTAGAGACGTACGTCCTACGCTGTAGATACGTACGTCCTACGCTGTAGAGAACTACGTCCTGCGTTACCTCCCACGCTGTAGAGACCTACGTCCTACGCTGTAGAGACCTACGTCCCACGCTACGTCCTATGTTTTAGAGACCTACGTCTGTCCTACGTTACGTCCTACGCTGTAGAGACCTACGTCCTACGCTTTAGAGACGTACGTCCTACACTGTAGAGACGTACGTCCTACGCTTTAGAGACCTATGTCCTACGCTACGTCCTGCGTTTTAGAGACCTACGTCCTACGTTACGTCACACGCTGTAGAGACCTACGTCCTACGTTTTAGAGACCTACGTCCTACGTTACGTCACACGCTGTAGAGACCTACGTCCTACGTTTTAGAGACCTACGTCCTACGTTACGTCCTACGCTTTAGAGACCTACGTCTTACGTTTTAGAGACCTATGTCCTACGTTACGTCCTACGCTGTAGAGACCTACGTCCTACGCTTTAGAGACCTACGTCCTACGCTACGTCCTACGTTTTAGAGATCTACGTCCTACGCTGTAGAGACGTACGTCCTACGCTGTAGAGACGTACGTCCTACACTGTAGAGACGTACGTCCTACGCTTTAGAGACCTATGTCCTACGCTACGTCCTGCGTTTTAGAGACCTACGTCCTACGTTACGTCACACGCTGTAGGGACCTACGTCCTACGTTTTAGAGACCTACGTCCTACGTTACGTCACACGCTGTAGAGACCTACGTCCTACGTTTTAGAGACCTACGTCCTGCGTTACGTCCTACGCTTTAGAGACCTACGTCTTACGTTTTAGAGACCTATGTCCTACGTTACGTCCTACGCTGTAGAGACCTACGTCTTACGTTTTAGAGACCTGTGTCCTACGTTACGTCCTACGCTTTAGAGACCTACGTCTTACGTTTTAGAGACCTATGTCCTACGTTACGTCCTACGCTGTAGAGACCTACGTCCTACGCTTTAGAGACCTACGTCCTACGCTACGTCCTACGTTTTAGAGATCTACGTCCTACGCTGTAGAGACGTACGTCCTACGCTGTAGAGACGTACGTCCTACACTGTAGAGACGTACGTCCTACGCTTTAGAGACCTATGTCCTACGCTACGTCCTGCGTTTTAGAGATCTACGTCCTACGCTGTAGAGACGTACGTCCCACGCTGTAGAGACCTACATCCTACGCTTTAGAGACCTACGTCCTACGTTACGTCCTACGTTTTAGAGACCTACGTCCTACGTTTTAGAGACCTACGTCCTACGCTTTAGAGATCTACGTCCTACGCTGTAGAGACCTACGTCCTACGCTGTAGAGACCTACGTCCCACGCTACGTCCTACGCTGTATTTCATAGGCGTGATTGGCGTGGTTTGTTTGTGGGTGTGGTTTGTTTGTTTGTGGGCGTGACTTGATTGTTTGTGGGTTAGGGTTAGGGTTAGGGTTAGTGGCTTTATTGTTTGTGGGTGTGGTTTGTTTGTTTGTGGGCGTGTCTTGATTGTGGGCGTAGCATGTTTGTTTGTGGGAGTGGCTTGTTTGTGGGTGTGGCTTGATTGTTTGTGGGTGTGGCTTGTTTGTTTGTGGGCGTGTCTTGATTGTGGGCGTAGCATGTTTGTTTGTGGGAGTTGCTTGTTTGTGGGTGTGGCTTGATTGTTTGTGGGTGTGGCTTGATTGTTTGTGGGTGTGGCTTGTTTGTTTGTGGGCGTAGCATGTTTGTTTGTGGGAGTGGCTTGTTTGTGGGTGTGGCTTGATTGTTTGTGGGTGTGGCTTGATTGTTTGTGGGTGTGGCTTGTTTGTTTGTGGGCGTAGCATGTTTGTTTGTGGGAGTTGCTTGTTTGTGGGTGTGGCTTGATTGTTTGTGGGTGTGGCTTGATTGTTTGTGGGCGTAGCATGTTTGTTTGTGGGAGTTGCTTGTTTGTGGGTGTGGCTTGATTGTTTGTGGGTGTGGCTTGATTGTTTGTGGGTGTGGCTTGTTTGTTTGTGGGCGTAGCATGTTTGTTTGTGGGAGTTGCTTGTTTGTGGGTGTGGCTTGATTGTTTGTGGGTGTGGCTTGATTGTTTGTGGGTGTGGCTTGTTTGTTTGTGGGCGTAGCATGTTTGTTTGTGGGAGTGGCTTGTTTGTGGGTGTGGCTTGTTTGTTTGTGGGTGTGGCTTTATTGTTTGTGTGGGAGTGGCTTGATTGTTTGTGGGTGTGGCTTGTTTGTTTGTGGGCGTGTCTTGATTGTGGGTGTGGCTTGATTGTTTGTGGGTGTGGCTTGTTTGATTGTGGGTGTGGTTTGTTTGTTTGTGGGCGTGTCTTGATTGTGGGTGTGGCTTGATTGTTTGTGGGTGTGGCTTGTTTGATTGTGGGTGTGGCTTGTTTGTTTGTGTGCGTAGCATGTTTGTTTGTGGGAGTGGCTTGTTTGTGGGTGTGGCTTGTTTGTTTGTGGGCGTAGCATGTTTGTTTGTGGGAGTGGCTTGTTTGTGGGCGTGTCTTGATTGTGGGTGTGGCTTGATTGTTTGTGGGTGTGGCTTGTTTGATTGTGGGTGTGGCTTGTTTGTTTGTGTGCGTAGCATGTTTGTTTGTGGGAGTGGTTTGTTTGTGGGTGTGGCTTGTTTGTGGGTGTGGCTTGATTGTTTGTGGGTGTGGCTTGTTTGTTTGTGTGCGTAGCATGTTTGTTTGTGGGAGTGGCTTGTTTGTGGGTGTGGCTTGTTTGTGGGTGTGGCTTGATTGTTTGTGGGTGTGGCTTGTTTGTTTGTGGGCGTGTCTTGATTGTGGGCGTAGCATGCTTGTTTGTGGGAGTGGCTTGTTTGTGGGTGTGGCTTGTTTGTTTGTGGGTGTGGCTTTATTGTTTGTGTGGGAGTGGCTTGATTGTTTGTGGGTGTGGCTTGATTGTTTGTGGGTGTGGCTTGATTGTTTGTGGGTGTGGCTTGTTTGTTTGTGGGCGTAGCATGTTTGTTTGTGGGAGTGGCTTGTTTGTGGGTGTGGCTTGTTTGTTTGTGGGTGTGGCTTTATTGTTTGTGTGGGAGTGGCTTGATTGTTTGTGGGTGTGGCTTGTTTGTTTGTGGGCGTGTCTTGATTGTGGGTGTGGCTTGATTGTTTGTGGGTGTGGCTTGTTTGATTGTGGGTGTGGCTTGTTTGTTTGTGTGCGTAGCATGTTTGTTTGTGGGAGTGGCTTGTTTGTGGGTGTGGCTTGTTTGTTTGTGGGCGTAGCATGTTTGTTTGTGGGAGTGGCTTGTTTGTGGGCGTGTCTTGATTGTGGGTGTGGCTTGATTGTTTGTGGGTGTGGCTTGTTTGATTGTGGGTGTGGCTTGTTTGTTTGTGTGCGTAGCATGTTTGTTTGTGGGAGTGGCTTGTTTGTGGGTGTGGCTTTATTGTTTGTGGGTGTGGTTTGTTTGTTTGTGGGCGTGTCTTGATTGTGGGCGTAGCATGTTTGTTTGTGGGAGTTGCTTGTTTGTGGGTGTGGCTTGATTGTTTGTGGGAGTGGCTTGATTGTTTGTGGGTGTGGCTTGTTTGTTTGTGGGCGTAGCATGTTTGTTTGTGGGAGTGGCTTGTTTGATTGTGGGTGTGGCTTGTTTGTTTGTGGGCGTAGCATGTTTGTTTGTGGGAGTGGCTTGTTTGTGGGTGTGGCTTTATTGTTTGTGGGTGTGGTTTGTTTGTTTGTGGGCGTGTCTTGATTGTGGGCGTAGCATGTTTGTTTGTGGGAGTTGCTTGTTTGTGGGTGTGGCTTGATTGTTTGTGGGAGTGGCTTGATTTTTTGTGGGTGTGGCTTGTTTGTTTGTGGGCGTAGCATGTTTGTTTGTGGGAGTGGCTTGTTTGTGGGTGTGGCTTGTTTGTTTGGTGTGGCTTTATTGTTTGTGTGGGAGTGGCTTGATTGTTTGTGGGTGTGGCTTGTTTGTTTGTGGGCGTGTCTTGATTGTGGGTGTGGCTTGATTGTTTGTGGGTGTGGCTTGTTTGATTGTGGGTGTGGCTTGTTTGTTTGTGTGCGTAGCATGTTTGTTTGTGGGTGTGGCTTGTTTGTTTGTGGGAGTTGCTTGTTTGTGGGTGTGGCTGATTGTTTGTGGGAGTGGCTTGATTGTTTGTGGGTGTGGCTTGTTTGTTTGTGGGCGTGTCTTGATTGTGGGTGTGGCTTGATTGTTTGTGGGTGTGGCTTGTTTGATTGTGGGTGTGGCTTGTTTGTTTGTGGGAGTTGCTTGTTTGTGGGTGTGGCTTGATTGTTTGTGGGAGTGGCTTGATTGTTTGTGGGTGTGGCTTGTCTGTTTGTGGGCGTGTCTTGATTGTGGTTGTGGCTTGATTGTTTGTGGGTGTGGCTTGATTGTTTGTGGGTGTGGCTTGTTTGTTTGTGGGAGTTGCTTGTTTGTGGGTGTGGCTGATTGTTTGTGGGAGTGGCTTGATTGTTTGTGGGTGTGGCTTGTTTGTTTGTGGGCGTGTCTTGATTGTGGGTGTGGCTTGATTGTTTGTGGGTGTGGCTTGTTTGATTGTGGGTGTGGCTTGTTTGTTTGTGGGAGTTGCTTGTTTGTGGGTGTGGCTTGATTGTTTGTGGGTGTGGCTTGATTGTTTGTGGGTGTGGCTTGTTTGTTTGTGGGCGTAGCATGTTTGTTTGTGGGAGTGGCTTGTTTGTGGGTGTGGCTTGATTGTTTGTGGGTGTGGCTTGATTGATTGTGGGTGTGGCTTGTTTGTTTGTGTGCGTAGCATGTTTGTTTGTGGGAGTGGCTTGTTTGTGGGTGTGGCTTGTTTGATTGTGGGTGTGGCTTGTTTGTTTGTGTGCGTAGCATGTTTGTTTGTGGGAGTGGCTTGTTTGTGGGTGTGGCTTGTTTGTTTGTGGGTGTGGCTTTATTGTTTGTGTGGGAGTGGCTTGATTGTTTGTGGGTGTGGCTTGTTTGTTTGTGGGCGTGTCTTGATTGTGGGTGTGGCTTGATTGTTTGTGGGTGTGGCTTGTTTGATTGTGGGTGTGGCTTGTTTGTTTGTGTGCGTAGCATGTTCGTTTGTGGGAGTGGCTTGTTTGTGGGTGTGGCTTGTTTGTTTGTGGGCGTAGCATGTTTGTTTGTGGGAGTGGCTTGTTTGTGGGCGTGTCTTGATTGTGGGTGTGGCTTGATTGTTTGTGGGTGTGGCTTGTTTGATTGTGGGTGTGGCTTGTTTGTTTGTGTGCGTAGCATGTTTGTTTGTGGGAGTGGCTTGTTTGTGGGTGTGGCTTGTTTGTTTGTGGGCGTAGCATGTTTGTTTGTGGGAGTGGCTTGTTTGTGGGTGTGGCTTTATTGTTTGTGGGTGTGGTTTGTTTGTTTGTGGGCGTGTCTTGATTGTGGGCGTAGCATGTTTGTTTGTGGGAGTTGCTTGTTTGTGGGTGTGGCTTGATTGTTTGTGGGAGTGGCTTGATTGTTTGTGGGTGTGGCTTGTTTGTTTGTGGGCGTAGCATGTTTGTTTGTGGGAGTGGCTTGTTTGTGGGTGTGGCTTGTTTGTTTGTGGGTGTGGCTTTATTGTTTGTGTGGGAGTGGCTTGATTGTTTGTGGGTGTGGCTTGTTTGTTTGTGTGCGTAGCATGTTTGTTTGTGGGAGTGGCTTGTTTGTGGGTGTGGCTTGTTTGTTTGTGGGTGTGGCTGATTGTTTGTGGGAGTGGCTTGATTGTTTGTGGGTGTGGCTTGTTTGTTTGTGGGCGTGTCTTGATTGTGGGTGTGGCTTGATTGTTTGTGGGTGTGGCTTGTTTGTTTGTGGGAGTTGCTTGTTTGTGGGTGTGGCTTGATTGTTTGTGGGAGTGGCTTGATTGTTTGTGGGTGTGGCTTGTTTGTTTGTGGGCGTGTCTTGATTGTGGGTGTGGCTTGATTGTTTGTGGGTGTGGCTTGATTGTTTGTGGGTGTGGCTTGTTTGTTTGTGTGCGTAGCATGTTTGTTTGTGGGAGTGGCTTGTTTGTGGGTGTGGCTTGTTTGATTGTGGGTGTGGCTTGTTTGTTTGTGTGCGTAGCATGTTTGTTTGTGGGAGTGGCTTGTTTGTGGGTGTGGCTTGTTTGTTTGTGGGCGTGTCTTGATTGTGGGCGTAGCATGTTTGTTTGTGGGAGTTGCTTGTTTGTGGGTGTGGCTTGATTGTTTGTGGGAGTGGCTTGATTGTTTGTGGGTGTGGCTTGTTTGTTTGTGGGCGTGTCTTGATTGTGGGTGTGGCTTGATTGTTTGTGGGTGTGGCTTGTTTGATTGTGGGTGTGGCTTGTTTGTTTGTGTGCGTAGCATGTTTGTTTGTGGGAGTGGCTTGTTTGTGGGTGTGGCTTGTTTGTTTGTGGGTGTGGTTTGTTTGTTTGTGGGCGTGTCTTGATTGTGGGTGTGGCTTGTTTGTGGGTGTGGCTTGATTGTTTGTGGGGGTGGCTTGTTTGTGGGTGTGGCTTGTTTGTGGATTGTTTATTTGTGGGCAAACAATAGAGCCACACCCACAAATAAACAAGCCACAACCACAAACAATAAAGCCACACCCACAAACAAGACACGCCCACAAACAATCAAGCCACACCCACAAACAAGCAACTCCCACAAACAAACATGCTACGCCCACAAACAAACAAGCCACACCCACAAACAATCAAGCCACACCCACAAACAACAAAGCCACTCCCACAAACAAACAAGTCACGCCCACAAACAATCAAGCCACACCCACAAACAACAAAGCCACACCCACAAACAATCAAGACACGCCCACAAACAATCAAGACACGCCCACAAACAATCAAGCCACACCCACAAACAATCAAGCCACACCCACAAACAAACAAGCCACTCCCACAAACAAACAAGTCACACAGCCACACCCACAAACAAGCCACTCCCACAAACAATCAAGCCACACCCACAAACAAACATGCTACGCCCACAATCAAGACACGCCCACAAACAAACAAACCACACCTACAAACAATCAAGCCACACCCACAAACAATCAAGCCACACCCACAAACAATTAAGCCACACCCACAAACAAGCCACTCCCACAAACAATCAAGACACGCCCACAAACAATCAAGCCACACCCACAAACAATCAAGCCACACCAACAAACAACAAAGCCACTCCCACAAACAAACAAGTCACACCCACAAACAATCAAGCCACTCCCACAAACAATCAAGACACGCCCACAAACAATCAAGCCACACCCACAAACAACAAAGCCACTCCCACAAACAAACAAGTCACACCCACAAACAATCAAGCCACTCCCACAAACAATCAAGACACGCCCACAAACAATCAAGCCACACCCACAAACAATCAAGACACGCCCACAAACAATCAAGCCACACCCACAAACAATCAAGCCACACCCACAAACAACAAAGCCACTCCCACAAACAAACAAGTCACGCCCACAAACAATCAAGCCACACCCACAAACAATCAAGCCACACCAACAAACAATCAAGCCACTCCCACAAACAATCAAGCCACACCCACAAACAAGCCACTCCCACAAACAAACATGCTACGCCCACAATCAAGACACGCCCACAAACAAACAAGTCACACCCACAAACAATCAAGCCACACCCACAAACAATCAAGCCACACCCACAAACAATCAAGCCACACCCACAAACAATCAAGACACGCCCACAAACAATCAAGCCACACCCACAAACAACAAAGCCACACCCACAAACAATCAAGCCACTCCCACACAAACAATCAAGCCACACCCACAAACAAACAAGCCACACCCACAAACAAGCCACACCCACAAACAATCAAGCCACACCCGCAAACGCCACACCCACAAACAAACAAGCCACACCCACAAACAAACAAACCACACCCACAAACAACAAAGCCACTCCCACAAACAAACAAGTCACACCCACAAACAATCAAGCCACACCCACAAACAAACAAACCACACCCACAAACAACAAAGCCACTCCCACAAACAAACAAGTCACACCCACAAACAATCAAGCCACACCCACAAACAATCAAGACACGCCCACAAACAATCAAGCCACACCCACAAACAATCAAGCCACACCCACAAAAAACAAGCCACACCCACAAACAAACAAGCCACACCCACAAACAAGCCACACCCACAAACAATCAAGCCACACCCGCAAACGCCACACCCACAAACAAACCACACCCACAAACAAACAAACCACACCCACAAACAACAAAGCCACTCCCACAAACAAACAAGTCACACCCACAAACAATCAAGCCACACCCACAAACAAACAAACCACACCCACAAACAACAAAGCCACTCCCACAAACAAACAAGTCACACCCACAAACAATCAAGCCACACCCACAAACAATCAAGACACGCCCACAAACAATCAAGCCACACCCACAAACAACAAAGCCACTCCCACAAACAAACAAGTCACACCCACAAACAATCAAGCCACACCCACAAACAATCAAGCCACACCCACAAACAATCAAGCCACACCCACAAACAATCAAGACACGCCCACAAACAATCAAGCCACACCCACAAACAACAAAGCCACACCCACAAACAATCAAGACACGCCCACAAACAATCAAGCCACACCCACAAACAACAAAGCCACACCCACAAACAATCAAGCCACACCCACAAACAACAAAGCCACTCCCACAAACAAACAAGTCACACCCACAAACAATCAAGCCACACCCACAAACAATCAAGACACGCCCACAAACAATCAAGCCACACCCACAAACAACAAAGCCACTCCCACAAACAAACAAGTCACACCCACAAACAATCAAGCCACACCCACAAACAATCAAGACACGCCCACAAACAATCAAGCCACACCCACAAACAATCAAGCCACACCCACAAAAAACAAGCCACACCCACAAACAAACAAGCCACACCCACAAACAATCAAGCCACACCCACAAACAATCAAGCCACACCCACAAACAATCAAGCCACACCCGCAAACGCCACACCCACAAACAAACAAGCCACACCCACAAACAATAAAGCCACTCCCACAAACAATCAAGCCACGCCCACAAACAAACCACACCCACAAACAATTAAGCCACACCCACAAACAATTAAGCCACACCCACAATCAATCAAGCCACACCCACAAACAAGCCACACCCGCAATCAATCAAGCCACACCCACAAACAAGCCACACCCGCAATCAATCAAGCCACACCCACAAACAAACAAACCACACCGACAATCAATATTTTCTTTCTTTCTTTCTTTATTCTTTTCTTTCTTTCTTTCTTTCTTTCTTTCTTTCTTTCTTTCTTCATTCATTCATTCTTTAATTCATTATTTATTTATTTATTCTTTCTTTCTTTCTTTCTTTATTCATTTATTCATTTATTCATTTATTCATTCTTTAATTCATTATTCATTCTTTAATTCATTATTCATTATTTAATTCATTATTTATTTATTTATTTATTTATTCTTTATTTATTCATTTATTCATTTATTCATTTATTCATTCTTTAATTCATTATTCATTCTTTAATTCATTATTTTTTTATTCTTTATTTTTTTATTTATTCTTTATTTATTCATTTATTCATTTATTCATTCTTTAATTCATTATTTATTCATTTATTCATTTATTCATTTATTAATTAATTCATTCATTCATTCTTTAATTCATTATTTATTTATTTATTCTTTCTTTCTTTATTCATTTATTCATTTATTCATTTATTCATTTATTCATTTATTCATTTATTCATTCTTTAATTCCTTATTCATTCTTTAATTCATTATTTATTTATTTATTCATTTATTCATTTATTCATTCATTCATTTATTCATTTATTCATTTATTCATTCTTTAATTCATTATTCATTCTTTAATTCATTATTCATTATTTAATTCATTATTTATTTATTCATTTATTTATTCTTTATTTATTCATTTATTCATTTATTCATTTATTCATTTATTCATTTATTCATTCTTTAATTCATTATTCATTCTTTAATTCATTATTTTTTTATTCTTTATTTTTTTATTTATTCTTTATTTATTCATTTATTCATTTATTCATTTATTCATTTATTCATTCTTTAATTCATTATTTATTCATTTATTCATTTATTAATTCATTCATTCATTCATTCTTTAATTCATTATTTATTTATTTATTCTTTCTTTCTTTCTTTATTCATTTATTCATTTATTCATTTATTCATTCTTTAATTCCTTATTCATTCTTTAATTCATTATTTATTTATTTATTCATTTATTCATTTATTCATTTATTCATTTATTCATTCTTTAATTCATTATTTATTTATTTATTTATTCATTTATTCATTTATTCATTTATTCATTTATTCATTCATTCTTTAATTCATTATTTATTTATTTATTTATTCTTTATTTATTCATTTATTCATTTATTCATTTATTCATTCTTTAATTCATTATTCATTTTTTTTTTATTCTTTATTTATTCATTTATTCATATATTTATTCATTTATTCATTTATTCATTTATTCATTTATTCATTCATTCATTCATTCATTCATTCTTTAATTCATTATTTTTTTATTTTTTTATTCTTTCATTCTTTCTTTCTTTCTTTCTTTCTTTCTTTTTTTATTCATTATTTATTTATTTATTTATTTATTCATTTATTCATTTATTCATTTATTCATTTATTCATTTATTCATTTATTCATTTATTCATTCTTTAATTCATTATTTATTTATTTATTTATTTATTCATTTATTTATTTATTCATTTATTCATTTATTCATTTATTCATTCTTTAATTCATTTTTTATTTATTTATTTATTCTTTATTTATTCATTTATTCATTTATTCATTTATTCATTATTTAATTCATTATTCATTATTTTTTTATTCTTTATTTATTCATTTATTCATTTATTCATTTATTCATTTATTCATTTATTCATTATTTAATTCATTATTCATTATTTTTTTATTTTTTTATTCTTTCATTCTTTCTTTCTTTCTTTCTTTCTTTCTTTTTTTATTCATTTATTCATTTATTCATTTATTCATTTATTCATTTATTCATTTATTCATTCTTTCATTCATATATTCATATATTTCATATATATATATATATATTTCATATATATTCATATAATTCATTATTTATTTATTTATTTATTCATTTATTCATTTATTCATTTATTCATTCTTTAATTCATTATTCATTCTTTAATTCATTATTTTTTTATTCTTTATTTATTCATTTATTCATATATTTATTCATTTATTCATTTATTCATTTATTCATTTATTCATTTATTCATTCATTCATTCATTCATTCATTCATTCTTTAATTCATTATTTTTTTATTCTTTCATTCTTTCTTTCTTTCTTTCTTTCTTTCTTTCTTTCTTTATTCATTTATTCATTTTTTCATTTATTCATTTATTCATTCTTTAATTCATTATTTATTCATTTATTCATTTATTTATTAATTAATTCATTCATTCATTCATTATTTATTTATTTATTCTTTCTTTCTTTCTTTCTTTCTTTCTTTCTTTCTTTATTCATTTATTCATTTATTCATTCTTTAATTCATTATTTATTCATTCATTCATTCATTCATTTATTCATTTATTCATTCATTCATTTATTCATTTATTCATTCTTTAATTCCTTATTCATTCTTTAATTCATTATTTATTTATTTATTCATTTATTCATTTATTCATTCATTCATTTATTCATTTATTCATTTATTCATTCTTTAATTCATTATTCATTCTTTAATTCATTATTCATTATTTAATTCATTATTTATTTATTCATTTATTTATTCTTTATTTATTCATTTATTCATTTATTCATTTATTCATTTATTCATTTATTCATTCTTTAATTCCTTATTCATTCTTTAATTCATTATTTATTTATTTATTCATTTATTCATTTATTCATTCATTCATTTATTCATTTATTCATTTATTCATTCTTTAATTCATTATTCATTCTTTAATTCATTATTCATTATTTAATTCATTATTTATTTATTCATTTATTTATTCTTTATTTATTCATTTATTCATTTATTCATTTATTCATTTATTCATTTATTCATTCTTTAATTCATTATTCATTCTTTAATTCATTATTTTTTTATTCTTTATTTTTTTATTTATTCTTTATTTATTCATTTATTCATTTATTCATTTATTCATTTATTCATTCTTTAATTCATTATTTATTCATTTATTCATTTATTAATTAATTCATTCATTCATTCTTTAATTCATTATTTATTTATTTATTCTTTCTTTCTTTCTTTATTCATTTATTCATTTATTCATTTATTCATTCTTTAATTCCTTATTCATTCTTTAATTCATTATTTATTTATTTATTCATTTATTCATTTATTCATTTATTCATTTATTCATTCTTTAATTCATTATTTATTTATTTATTTATTCATTTATTCATTTATTCATTTATTCATTTATTCATTCATTCTTTAATTCATTATTTATTTATTTATTTATTCTTTATTTATTCATTTATTCATTTATTCATTTATTCATTCTTTAATTCATTATTCATTATTTTTTTATTCTTTATTTATTCATTTATTCATATATTTATTCATTTATTCATTTATTCATTTATTCATTTATTCATTCATTCATTCATTCATTCATTCTTTAATTCATTATTTTTTTATTTTTTTATTCTTTCATTCTTTCTTTCTTTCTTTCTTTCTTTCTTTTTTTATTCATTATTTATTTATTTATTTATTTATTCATTTATTCATTTATTCATTTATTCATTTATTCATTTATTCATTTATTCATTTATTCATTCTTTAATTCATTATTTATTTATTTATTTATTTATTCATTTATTTATTTATTCATTTATTCATTTATTCATTTATTCATTCTTTAATTCATTTTTTATTTATTTATTTATTCTTTATTTATTCATTTATTCATTTATTCATTTATTCATTATTTAATTCATTATTCATTATTTTTTTATTCTTTATTTATTCATTTATTCATTTATTCATTTATTCATTTATTCATTTATTCATTTATTCATTATTTAATTCATTATTCATTATTTTTTTATTTTTTTATTCTTTCATTCTTTCTTTCTTTCTTTCTTTCTTTCTTTTTTTATTCATTTATTCATTTATTCATTTATTCATTTATTCATTTATTCATTTATTCATTCTTTCATTCATATATTCATATATTTCATATATATATATATATATTTCATATATATTCATATAATTCATTATTTATTTATTTATTTATTCATTTATTCATTTATTCATTTATTCATTTATTCATTTATTCATTTATTCATTCTTTCATTCATATATTCATATATTTCATATATATATATATATATTTCATATATATTCATATAATTCATTATTTATTCATTCATTCATTCATTCATTCTTTAATTCATTATTTATTTATTCTTTCATTCTTTCTTTCTTTCTTTCTTTCTTTCTTTCTTTATTTATTCATTAATTCATTAATTCATTAATTCATTAATTCATTCATTATTTATTTATTTTTTCATTCATTCATTCATTCTTTCTTTCTTTCTTTCTTTCTTTCTTTCTTTCTTTCTTCCTTCCTTCTTTATTTATTTATTTATTCATTCATTCATTCATTCATTCATTCATTCATTCATTCATTCATTCATTCTTTAATTCAATATTTATTCTTTATTCATTATATATTTATTCTTTCTTTCTTTCTTTCTTTCTTTCTTTCTTTCTTTCTTTCTTTCTTTCTTTCTTTCTTTCTTTCTTTCTTTCTTTCTTTCTTTCTTTCTTTCTTTCTTTCTTCCTTCATTCATTCATTCATTCATTCATTCATTCATTCATTCATTCATTCATTCATTATTTATTTATTCTTTCATTCATTCTTTCTTTCTTTCTTTCTTTCTTTCTTTATTTATTCTTTCATTCATTCTTTCTTTCTTTCTTTCTTTCTTTCTTTCTTTGTTCTTTCATTCTTTCTTTCTTTCTTTCGGACCAGAGACGGCCGAGATACGCCCGGGGACCCCTTCGCGGACCCCTTCGTTGACCCCCGCGGACCCCCACCCGGGCACGAGACCCACAGGGGCGGCCCCGGTCGCAACGAGATTCCCCCCATCCAAAACGGACCAGAGATGGCCAAGATACGCCCGGGGACCCCTTCGCGGACCCCCGCGGACCCCCGGACCCAGCCACTGTTGAGCAAGATTATGGTACACACATCACTCGCTCGCTCGCTCGCTCGCTCGCTCGCTCGCACGCACGCACGCACGCACGCACGCACGCACGCACGCACGCACGTACGCATAACAGATAGTGTGCATAACAGATAGTCAGGGGAGACAGTGCTCAGTGCCTTTTGTTTGTTCCCTCAAAGCCGGTATTGAATATAACAGCATTGACTCAGCCAGGTGGAGAAGAAGAAGAAGAAGAAGAAGAAGAAGAAGAAGAAGAACAAATGCTTTCTGGTAAATCAAGTTTACCCAGGGTAACTGGACTAAAAAAAAAAAACAGTAATGCAATACAGTGAGGACATGAATAATAATTTGTCGGACCGCTGATTCGAACTGGCGACCTCTCGGTATCAAGACCGCTGCGCTATCGACTCGGCCACGGCTGCCCGTGGCTACAGAGACAGTACCATCAGGGGACCACAGGGTGGGGCCGTAGCCTAGCTATAGAGAACATTATGCCTTGATCCCGCAACTAGCTGGCTGATTGGCCAGGCCAGCATAGTCTGAGAGAGTCGGGAGCAGCAGGAGGGGGATTCCCCACAAAAAGTAAATAGAGGCGAGAAGAGACTGTCTTCTTAAACAATGGATGATGGAATGGATTTTATTTAGGTTTTGCAGCCTTCTTCAAAAGGTTAATTTGTTATGCTCCTCGCTCCTCGTCCGCAGTCTCGGATCTTGACCTGTGGCTGCGTACCCGGGCCGTTGAAACTCAAATGCGCTGCGTTATCCAGCAGACCAACGAGACTACGAAACCCAATGGAATTTTGGTAAGGTTCTTTTTCATTTTTTCCAGAGGGAGGTCAAAATATATTCTCAAATGTTAGGAAGGGACTACTGTTTGTTACGCTAAGATACAAGTTCTGTGTCCCGACCTGAAACTGACAGGTGGGTAATATCTCTATCTCTCTAGTGGATTCGTTTTTAGATCCATCATGTTCATTGTGTACTGTTAAAACACAACATCACTATATTGTTGTAACTGCCGGGGACACTTGCTGGTTTTATTTGTTTATTTACATTGCTTTGGGATATATTTATTTTGACACTTGTTGTACGTTTGGTCTACCTTTTATTTTGAAGTGCCCAGTGTAACAGAGTTAAATAGTTAGTTAAATTGAGTTGTTCATTTGCCCCTTATTGAGCAGTACCAGACATTGTTTTGTTGTTGCAAACTAAGATAATTTATATAGCACTTTGGTTCACTGCATATCACACTGTTTGTCCTAGTGGTGTTCCCGTAGCTGCCGCTCTGTATGTCCTAGTGGTGTTACCGTAGCTACCTCAGTGGATTCCGTGTTCCTATGAGGTGAGGCGGCTCTTTGAAAACGCTGTGATGTTATTTTAGGTTTTTGTTATGAAAGAGTGTTCATTTCAGCTGTAAATTGAAGCATACAGTGTCTAATATACATATGACGTTGGGTCATTATGATAATATTATCTGAGAGCAATGAATCTTTTTGTAAACAGCTTTTGGTTTATCACGGGGACTAGTGATGACGTCACGCAGTGTTATTCTTTTTGCACGAAAATAAAGTGAGTTTACTGTTTGTGTTGTGTTAACCACAGACAGTCTGAGGAAGCAGTGGACCAGTTCCAACTACAAATATGTGTTTTATTCGTCTGTTCTTACAGGTATGTGCTATATATATATTGTACCAACTATAACTTGTTATAATTTAATGTTTTGATGGTAGTTCTTCTGTGATTGCAAACTCAATGTTGAGCCCAGTATGCTGCTATGGTATTCTTATTTCAATATTGTATTTGTATTAAAGACCTCTTATAATAAAATTAAAACATGTATTAGACAGAGGCTAATGTTATTGGTTAGGCAAAAAGTATTGGACAGATAAGCTACTGTTATTGGTCAGGTTAAAAAAAGAGTGTTCAATAGCAGACCTAAAAGCACTACAAGCTTGAAAAATAGCAGATCTACGAGCTTGTAGGTCTGCTATTTTTTTAAACTGTCAGGATTTAAGACATTTTTGGAATCTGATCTCAGGTCAAAATGCATTAAAGAACCACCATTCTTCCGTGCGTATCATCTCTTTATAATAATACAAAATATATACAGGTTGGAAACAAAAACAACAAAAGGGGGAATTTACTCACGACCCATACAAATTGGTGTGCGACCCGCATATGGGTCCCTGTTTTGGGAAACTAAGGAATAGGGTTTGGGAAGCTCACTGACTTTAATGGAACATTAATGGAACATCTGCACTCTTAAGAGTGCAGATGGACCCATATCCATGTGTTCATGTGTACATTAACCTGTGAGGGTCCATTTGGTTCAAAACTATCACTCATTTTCCTTTCCTTTCCTTTGTTTAAATAACAATGCAGGATAACACATCGAAGAAGGTAAACTCATGAGCTACGTGTCCTCTCTCCCTCTCACCAGACACGGAGACATGTGACTACGGATGGCACAAGTTCCAGGGTCACTGCTACGCTACTTCCCCACCAGGAAGAGCTGGGACGCGGCTGAGAGGGAGTGTCGTGTCCATGGGGCCCACCTGACCAGCCTGCTGTCCCACGAGGAGCAACACTACGTCAACCGTACGTCCCACAAACGCTAATATGGTATCCGTTTCGCATTCGGGTTCTTGGAAACGCCCCCCAGCCACTGCGTTAGTTTCACTGAGGTTAGGTTTAGGTATGCTTTACTGAGGTTAGGTTTAGGTATAGTTTTACTGAGGTTAGGGTTAGGTATAGTTTGACTAGACTGTATATAGACGCCGCTAGACTGTATATAGACGGTGCTAGACTGTATATAGACGGTGCTAGACTGTATATAGACGCCGCTAGACTGTATATAGACGCGGCTAGACTGTATATAGACGCCGCTAGACTGTATATAGACGCGGCTAGACTGTATATAGACGCCGCTAGACTGTATATATAGACGCCGCTAGACTGTATATAGACGCCGCTAGACTGTATATAGACGCCGCTAGACTGTATATAGACACCGCTAGACTGTATATAGACGCCGCTAGACTGTATATAGACGCCGCTAGACTGTATATAGACGCCGCTAGACTGTATATAGACGCCGCTAGACTGTATATAGACGCCGCTAGACTGTATATAGACGGTGCTAGATATATAGACGGTGCTAGACTGTATATAGACGCCGCTAGACTGTATATAGACGCCGCTAGACTGTATATAGACGCCGCTAGACTGTATATAGACGCCGCTAGACTGTATATAGACGCCGCTAGACTGTATATAGACGCCGCTAGACTGTATATAGACGCGGCTAGACTGTATATAGACGCCGCTAGACTGTATATAGACGCGGCTAGACTGTATATAGACGCCGCTAGACTGTATATATAGACGCCGCTAGACTGTATATAGACGCCGCTAGACTGTATATAGACGCCGCTAGACTGTATATAGACGCCGCTAGACTGTATATAGACGCCGCTAGACTGTATATAGACGCCGCTAGACTGTATATAGACGCCGCTAGACTGTATATAGACGCCGCTAGACTGTATATAGACGGTGCTAGATATATAGACGGTGCTAGACTGTATATAGACGCCGCTAGACTGTATATAGACGCCACTAGACTGTATATAGACGCCGCTAGACTGTATATAGACGCCGCTAGACTGTATATAGACGCCGCTAGACTGTATATAGACGCCGCTAGACTGTATATAGACCGTGCTAGACTGTATATAGACGGTGCTAGACTGTATATAGACGCCGCTAGACTGTATATAGACGCCGCTAGACTGTATATAGACGCCGCTAGACTGTATATAGACGCCGCTAGACTGTATATAGACGCCGCTAGACTGTATATAGACGGTGCTAGACTGTATATAGACGCCGCTAGACTGTATATAGACGCCGCTAGACTGTATATAGACGCCGCTAGACTGTATATAGACGCCGCTAGACTGTATATAGACGCCGCTAGACTGTATTTAGACGCCGCTAGACTGTATATAGACCGTGCTAGACTGTATATAGACCGTGCTAGACTGTATATAGACGGTGCTAGACTGTATATAGACGCCGCTAGACTGTATATAGACGCCGCTAGACTGTATATAGACGCCGCTAGACTGTATATAGACCGTGCTAGACTGTATATAGACGCCGCTAGACTGTATATAGACGCCGCTAGACTGTATATAGACGCCGCTAGACTGTATATAGACGCCGCTAGACTGTATATAGACGCCGCTAGACTGTATATAGACGCCGCTAGACTGTATATAGACGGTGCTAGACTGTATATAGACGCCGCTAGACTGTATTTAGACGCCGCTAGACTGTATATAGACCGTGCTAGACTGTATATATATAGACGGTGCTAGACTGTATATAGTATAATGTATATATTACTCTGATAGCTTGAGGCAGTTGCACTCACCTGGTTAGAAGCGTGACAAGGCTATGTGTCAGTCTTCTTTTACAGTGCTGAGAAGTCGTAATGAAGTCAAAACCTTTGATGTCAAAAAGTGGATTTTATTTAAGCGGCAATGTAGTTTTTGTTTGGAGAAACGTTTCCCAGAGGAGTTAGGTGACATTTTCATTGTGCAGGTGATCACCAGTGGCGTGCACAGACATTTAGTGAAAAAAGGGCACCATGTGCAGCGCGTGGAATTGATCAATGTCACCATGGTCCACATACTGTAAAAAAATAAACCCCAGACCCTTTTTTTTCTTCAAAAGGGCACATTTGAGGGAAAAGGGTGCTCTAGCACCCCGTAGTGTCTATCTGTGCACGCCACTGGTGATCACCTCCCGCCCACCCACTCACTCACAAACACGCACACACACACATGCACGTACGCACGCACGCACATACAGACGGATATATAAGTCACGTGTGCACTCAATAATACACAGAAATGATGATTATACGCAGAAATGCACTCTCACACAAAAACACAAAGACTGCAGTTGATTGTGTCCTTGTTGCAGTCATTCCACGAAACCGGTACGATTTGCAGTCCCTCTGACCTTCTAAGGTGTATTTTATCGATTGAGTCACCAAAAAATATTTTTAAAAGCTTTTTCCATCAATTTAAATGTTCCCTTTAATATTGTGAAGAAATTACATGGAATGTTCATGTCCCCAATGGACTTCGATGCAAGTGGACTTGAGATATGACAAAAATGTACAGAAATCCATAAATTATGTCATTCATAAAGCTATTGGTGCTTTATTGCCGGTCATGTTTAGTTTTTGAATAAATAGATGATTAATCATTAAAATAGCATTATATAGCTCTGTCACCCAATCACACTCAAACCTGTTACACAAGTCATTCTCCCCTCCATAACAATAATTAACTGGCCCTTTATTGTAGTGACCTTAGAGTATATATTAATCACCACAGGCAGCGTAGTGGCCATCTTGAGTAAAAATCACAATCCCGTTAATAACGAGGTTGACCTGTTATCATTTTCAACCCCGTTATTATATTATTCTATTTAAAAAGTACATACAAATATTAATTGAATGCCTGAGATGGGAAATTATGTTTTTCTGATAGCTATAAAGATGTCCTTAATATTGTGGGGTATTCAGGAAAGCAAAACCTTTCAGTCAACCTTTCAACAAACAAAAGGCCAAATCGTACCGGTTTCGTGGAATGACTGTTGAGAGGAACTGGGGAAGATAGTATAAACCTCTGTGTGTATTTCTATTTACGTCACAAAATATCCCCCAAAATCCTCTAATGTTGTAGGCCTAAACAAGCCATGGAGTGACAGACTATCAGATAGTTACGTGGCAGATCACAAAAGTGACACACATTTTGTGAAAGTGAGGACCAAAACACATCCATGAGTAAGACTAATGACAGAGAAACATTTGAAGAAAGAAGAAAAATATATACCTTCTAAATTATGCTCCGTCCCCTGGCATTGCTTTTGAAAACTGTTTGGTAATGGAAATACAAAGACAATACAATTTCAAGTCATAGTGAAACTTTAGCACATTAAAAGCTAAATGTGTGAAATTGTGCATGGCGGGATCTATTCTAACAAAGAGAGGCTTTGTGTAATTGTGTTACATTTCATGTTTAATTGTCTCCACTAGGCCGAAGGCATTGGGGGGGGGGGGGGGGGCACCCTATGTTTTGCACTCCGTCCGTGTGTGTGTTCGAGATGTAATCTCCGGCACCGTTGGCCCTGTCAATGCCAAAGTGTGCACATACACTCCCTGAGTGCCAACGAGGAACCTCTGCCTCTGTTATAGCGCCACAAGGAGGCCGACTTTTGTATCCTACAAATCGGTACACAGTATCTCTACTACAGGATTGGCCCATTTTGAAAAAAATGCCTCAAATTATGAACGCAGAGAGCAATTAGCCCTTCGCTAAGTCCCCCCCAACCGGTCCTTGTCCAATAGGCACGTTAGCAGCGAGGAGACAGGGGCAAGCTGTCCTTCTCCCCCATAGAGATGCATGTGAAATGACGGGATTTCTCCATATAAATAATCGATCATTTCAGTAGCAAGAGCATCAAAATGTCTTCTAAATCTGCAGTAGGCTATGCCCTGGACAAATTTGCATGACATTACTTAAATACCGTATACTAGAAATACGAGGACAATTACAGAGGGAGAAATCAACGTTTAACGACCACCCGACAGGTGTTTTCATGTTGCACGGTAAGACTACGGTCATTAGTATTCAGTTGTGTAACTTTCTCAACGTTAAGCCGTGTATTATGTTCAACAACACAGCCATGCAAAATAACATTGACAGCTATGAGATGGCGAAAGCTTGACCTGCATATATACTGTACTATAGAAACAGTTGCTAAACTATTTGGATTGGCATTGTACAATCGCTTTTTGGGGTGGGATTTAGTGAAGGGCTAATTTGCACACACATTCCTACTAGGCAGAGGAATAAATCCGACCACATTGTGGTCACATTGGCCTGTTATAGCGCCACCAGCAGGTGGACTTTTGCAAAACACATTTTAGGAACAAAATGCCTCAAATCATTACTTTGAATGTCAAAGGCGTCAGAGGAAATGGCACCCTTTTCACATTGGCCTATAGTGCCACCAGGAGGCCACGGTAACCTACCTGGCCTGGTGGAGACCTGTGCTCCGAGGAGCACTTCCCAGTATGATCAAGGTAGACGGACCATATGAGCCGTGTAGGCCAGCCTCTCCTGTATACTGTATAGCCACGCCTCAAACTGTGCCTGAATGGCTGGAGGTGTTCCACAGATGGAGGACCTGCATTTAGACTAAACTAATCCCTCTGCTCTCACATACTCAAAAGCAGATGCAAGAGAAGATAAGAGTGCTGGCAGACACCTCATCATACAAATTGGCCTCACCATCCATAAAGGAAAGACAAAAGTCCTCAAGGTCAACACAACACACAGAGATCCAGTGACACTAGAGAGGGAACAGCACTTGAGGAAGTAAAAGCCTTCACATACTTAGGCAGTGTCATAGACAGTCAGGGCGGCACGGATGCAGACGTCAGAGCCAGAATCGGCAAGGCAAGAGGCGTATTCATCCAACTGAAGACCATTTGGAGCTCCAAACAAATCAGCCAGCGGACAAAGCTCAGACTCTTCAGCTCAAACGTCAAGCCAGTACTATTGTACGGATCAGACAGAGACGTGGAGGACAACAAAGGCAACAACAATGAAGGTGCAAACGTTCATTAACAGCTGCCTGAGGAGAATCCTGAGCCTCCGCTGGCCAGACACCATCAGCAATAACGACCTCTGGCAGAGAGCGAGGCTACCACCAGTGGAAGAGGAGATTAAGAGAAGAAGGTGGGGATGGATAGGCCACACACTCCGGAAGCCCAATACCAGCATACCGTTTGTTTTCCCCCCTCACTGTATATGTTTCTTTTCCCTTTTTACCTCCTTTATGATGAATTCCTGTTCTGTTCTTTGGCTATATAGAAGTGTATATTTGTACGTCTCTAAATGTTTTGATGAATTGAACAAGGTGGACCCTCTTGAAAACAAGTGTAATGCTTTATTGGGTCGTCCACTCACAGTTAACAGTCTTTTTGTATTCAGTTGTGCTTGAAATGTACTGCAAACTGTTAATAAATATTTCAATCAATCAAAAGTTGCTGAACATTACTACATTCAAAATGTGGCACGTAGAGCAAACTACATTGGCTTTAAATCAAACCTCTCTTACGGTCCCTCTCTGGTAGCAAAAACAGGAGAATAACTCAAATGAATTGGACAGTCAACTAGTGCTGCACCATTCTTCACACAATGAGATGGCATACTGTAGGTGTCTGAATCTTGATCGCAATCTTTTTCGATTAATTGGGCAGCACTACAGGAGGCTACTCTTGAAAAGAGAACATCTGGGAAGGCCTGCTGTGGGCCCAATTATCAGCTGATGCAGATACATACAAGAAATTAATCATTGAAACATACTAGCTTGAATTTATTTAGCGCTTCTCTCTGGCATTAGACCCCACAGACAGGCAAACACGGCTGCATAATAATGACATTAATAGTGGGTGTTATTGTCATTTGGGTGTTTCTGCGTGCCAGCATGAAGTTAGTAAGTTACACACTTAAAACACACCCTCTATTAATTAATGTCATTTTCAGCTGTGTTTATACCGGTATATATTATATATATATATATATATATATATATATATATATATATATATATACGGCATTGAGTGGGTCATCCACCACGCCTCTTCAAATTGACATAGTATGGTGGAGAAAGAAAGTAAATTGAGGGGATTGCATGACTCATCTTCAGCTGGCAAACCAGTTTTCCTTTTTTCCCTGGTATTTTTTAGGATGTCTACTTCAGTAAAGAGACAGGAAACTGAGGGCAGAGAGAGGGGGTGGACATGCAACACACAGTTCTCCAGATAGAATCGAATCAGAAACGTTGCAGTTACTATATATATATATATATATATATATATATATATATATATGTATGTCAGAATGCCATATATATATATATATATGGCATTCTGACTCACAATTTAACCATTTAGCAGACGCTCTTAATCCAGAGCGATTTACAGTGAACAAGAACACATGGTATGCATCAAATACATAAAAACAATAGTCATCAATCATAACTAAGCTAAGAACCTAACAAATCCTACATTCTAACAGTAGAATATCTGTACAATGAAACTATGAGTATACACTAGAGTGCTATCTAAATGACATGATTTGATGTCTGCTACGGGCTAAGATGGTGTCTGAAGAGGTGGGTTTTCAGACTACAAACAGAAGATTGGGAGTGAGTCTGCAGTTCTGATTGCAATGGAAAGTTCATTCCATAGTTTTTGAGCCAGAAGGGAAGATTCTGGGACAGCGTTTTTAGTGAATGTTCTGCCAGCTTCCCTGTGTTGGCTGATCGGAGTGCACGGTGGGGTTTTATAGAGTCCGATCAGACTTTGAAGATACCTATGGGGGTGCCATACCTTTGGATGCTTTGAAGACCAGCATCAGAGTTTTGTACTACCAACTGGGAGCCAATGGAGGGACTCACTGTTCACTCAGCCCATGGTGTTTCCAGTGACCAAGTGACGTTAGAGGCCCTTCCCTCTTTCAATTTAGTAGGTCTACATCGCAACATCCTGAGTATTAGTTTAAGTGTGAGTGTGTATTGACTTGGTCATTATTTCCAGTGTGTTTCTTCATGTCAGGGTCACCTGGGTATAGTGGCGAAGTCACAAGCCAGGATATGAGTCCTCTCCTCTTCCTCCAGCGCTCTCTGTCCACCTTTCAGGAGTGCAGCTCTGGTTGAGTGCCTCTTGAGCTGGTCTACATCAGGTCCGAGGTGGAGGCAGGCAGCAAGCTCAGGTCAAGAGGGATGCAGATCAGTGGAGAAAAGGTGAATAATACATGATCTCTGTGAAATATATACGTTGTACGTATGCGTTTAATAAATGATGCATCCAAAGCACTTTACAATGTGCACTGTATGTGCACCAATGGCATTTCACAACTTGCATTGTTCCCAACTTGCATCACCGATCTGACCATATTTCCATAAGCATGTATGGAGAAGCGCCGATCCAACCCATATGCCCTATAGGGCATAAAAGGGACAAAAAGCTGGTATTTAAAAAGAAGTCTGTAAAAAACTAAAAGGTACAGCTTGATGCTGCTTGTCCAGCAAAAGCTCTTTAATTGTTTAAAAGACATTGAAGGAGACATTTTCAAATCATAGCATTTTGTTTCAGCATTCTTTTTAAATATCTGGGTCATGTGAATTTAAGGCACAAAGATAAATTAAGTTCAACAGAGAAGACAAACCGTACATGAGCACATATTTGAACTCCAGACATGATTTTTTTCCTTTCCATTGGCTTTTGCATATTGTTACGTTTATAAAAAATAAAAAATAAAGAACAACACAATAACAAAACAGACATTGCTACCCACAGTCAGACAGCAGGACGTACTCAAACTGAAGTACTGTCTCAAACTGAGAAACAGACTAGTGGACTGTTTAACCATTTAAGACCCTACACAATTTGTGTGACAAACAGAATAGCAGATCTACAAGCCTGCAAGACGTCAACAAGTAACGCATTATGAGCTTGTAGATCTATATAAATAAAGTGTGAATATGTTGGGCTATAATGACATGCCCAAAATAGGGACAGCATGTTGAAAGTGGTTAAAGCCTCTTCTCCTTATCGACACATTGTGAGCTTGTAGATCTGCTACTTTTGGTGTGGGATAGCATCGTACGACGGAGTTTAAAACCAGGCTTTAGTCATGACCTGTGATCTTTACCACACACCAAAAGCCGTTAGTGTCGTTTTGACATGTTTAGGACAGAACAGACAACGCCTCTGCTGAACAATGGCACGTCGATGTAGACAATATAAAATACTTTAATGATAAACTGATGTTAATAAACTCTAAGTAAACTAGTGAATATAGTTTTAAACTGAAGCAGCTCTCTCCGTTTCATATCGATATGTGCATTTACATTACAAATGTGAACAAATCCCTTTCAAAATCAAACTCTGGGACTTTGTGTTTGTTTCCAGACGTTTCTTTTTCTTCTGGAAAGTATAGCGTTGAATAAGCAGTGATGTGTAATATGACGTGCACATGTATGTACAGGAAAGATAAGCGCATGAGGAATTAAGACTGGCTTTTAACGAACTGTCAACTGCCCATTCATGATGATAGTGGTGGAGTTTACATTTCAACTCGATTTCAAGTCGATTGAAAATGTGGACGACGTGCAGATTGGGACCAACAAACCGATTTTTGTCCAAGAACGCACGATCCCTAAACATTAAAACAACAAAGACATAGAACAAAGATGTGCAAACATTCATACATTTTTGGTTTTAAAAAAAAAGAAAAGAAAAAGGGAAGCCCCGCCCCATACGAGTGATAAAATGAAATATGCGTCTCTTTGGTGACAGACATTTTTCTCCTTTTCAAACTTGTCCACAGTCCTGCGTCAACATTGGAAATTGTATGAATCATGTTCATAAAAAAAAGACAAAACAAGCAAAACAAACATGTCTTTCATGTCCTTTCTAAACCATACCATCTTGCCAATGTACAAATTCATCAAGAATTATATATATATATAAAAAAATTACAAATATCCATATTGTTTTTGTTGACCAAACACCTCCCTCTCTTGTTTCTAGAATAAACCCTCCCGCCCATCTCTTCTCATTATACATATTTACAAGGCTGTCGTTTCTTCCAGTCGGTCAAGACAGAAAACTGCACCTTAAAAACAAGAGCAAGAAAAATAGTATTCTCTCTACGGTTCTTAATTAGAGCCTCTACAAATAGTATGTATGTTGCACTTTTAAATACTTTTTACTTCATCTGTATACACATTATACTGCATACTCACGCACATAGAGTACACAATCGTCTTAATTAGCATGTGTAAGCTCTAGAGTAGATGTTACTGTGCATGTGTGAATATTATATCTAATATACTTTATATTATACTCCCTTTACTCTATCAAACTATCATTTCTTAAAGGGGAAGACTGCATTATTCGTGACTGGAAGGTTATTATATCCATTGTACAGTAGATTCCGATGGCACCGTGTGGAGAAGCAGCAGTCACTAATAGTAGTTTTCTCTCCAGACAGGACGGGGAGAAGTATTGAAGTGATGAAGATGAGGAATTCATCTATAGAGGATTGGGTTCCTCTATAGTTGGTGAGGCTTGGAAAGGCCATCCTCACTCAGGTCATACCTGGAGGACAAAGATACAGGGATTACAGGCGTATTGTAATGTAACTACAATGTATAGAAGAACATAAAAAAGAAGAAAAAAAATGTAAATGAACGAGCAATAAATCATTTTTTTTGTTAGAACTGACATTGTCTAATAATATGGTTTCAGTGATGAATTGCAGAAAATAGAATTGTCCTGGTTTGAAGGTCTGCTGTGGTCAGGGTGCTGTGCTGTCATGGGGCATGGGTACTGTTTGAAGGTCTGCTGTGGTCAGGGTGCTGTGCTGTCATGGGGCATGGGTACTGTTTGAAGGTCTGCTGTGGTCAGGGTGCTGTGCTGTCATGGGGCATGGGTACTGTTTGAAGGTCTGCTGTGGTCAGGGTGCTGTGCTGTCATGGGGCATGGGTACTGTTTGAAGGTCTGCTGTGGTCAGGGTGCTGTGCTGTCATGGGGCATGGGTACTGTTTGACGGATGTTTTGTTTGTTTCGTCTCTGTATCCGTCTGCTTTTCATTTTCAATTCTTATTGATCCTGTATTGATCATGTATGTTTCAGTTTGTCTTGTTTCTTTTGTTGTTTTTTCTTTGGGGTCTATTTTGAACTTTGTATATGTGGGTTTACTAGAGGAAGCTGTCATTGCCATTATTTAGACTCCTGATTTGAATGCTTCTGTAAAAAAAACCCCAATAAACAAAGTTGTAAAAAGATGAAAAAAATGTAATTGTCTCATGACAATACCCGAGCATCCACATGCACTATAAAGCTCTCAAAGTCAAAGTCATACGATTTGTCACACACGTTATACACGTGTGTCCATCATGAGGTTGTGAGCCTCGTTGCAGACTTACCATTGAGTCCAGCCCTTGGAGATCTCATCACTGGTCAGGTCCACCAACACCTGATGGAGAGACACGGAACATGAAGGAAATACCAGGAGACATGTTTATCAATGGAGGATTCATAGATATAGCAGTGGTTCTCAAAGTGAGGTCCAGGCACCATACAGGTCTAGGTCTGTAACTCTAAAACTGCACAGATGGAACCAAATGGACCCAATTTGTACGCCGTCAGTTATGGGGTCTTTGAAATTAAAACGTTTAAGAACCACTGAAGAATAATAGGAACAGGGTGGATTGGTGAGATGTGACAAAAAAAAGAGGGGAACAGGATAAACTAGAAGAAATGCCCCTCAGGGCACAGGTCTCCACCAGGATAATAGCATTTGTGATGTTTGTTTGTAATATAAACTAATTTCTTCCTCTGCCTAGTGGGAATGTGCATGCATAAGGGAGATCGGCTCTACACGGACGAACACACACACACACACACACACACACACACACACACACACACACACACACACACACACACACACACACACACACACACACACACACACACACACACACACACACACACACACGCGCCTTTGGCTGGTGGAGACAAAGATAATGACGCAGAAAAGAACAGCCGGGCTTCTGCATGAATGATAATAAAAAAATAAGCTGGAGAAGGGAGATGAAAAGGTCAGAGAAGTCAGGTCTGTACCTTTCCCAGAAGTCCTTTGTGTTTGGACAGCAGACCTCCTCCATTTTTCACCGCCACATCCAGAGTTCTCCTGTGGAGCTCCACTATTGATACGCTGAACTCAAATCTGATGGAGAGAGAACGAATGGTCAATAGATGGTGGATGACAGACAAACTAATCTCTCAGGAACACATTCCGAGCTGTGCTACTGAATCCGTCAGCAGGGGCATTCGGAATGTGTATACATTGTTGTTAGTGGGAATGAAAACATAGGCGCCCCCCACCAGAAGAGGAGGGCTGAAGGGCAGACCAAATGGGCCAACAAACAAACAAACAGCAAAGGGCACTGTTTTCCCTTTGTTGGCCGATGGGTTCCCAGATTGCAGACAAACAAACGGAGTGAGTGCCTTTACATGCACACTAACGCACCGATTCCACCCAGATTAAAGCAATATTCTGATTAATAATGACCCTCATGACAGACCAACAAATGAAATAAGATGCAGGGGGGACAAGAGAGTTACATGATAAAAGTCAACCTGAGGGCATTTATCAAACGCTACATTGACTCGCGTGTGTAAACCAAAGCAGTTTACAATTAACTCACATCTGGTCGTAAACAGGGTTAAGTGTCTTCTTGTGAGTGTGAGTTTTCCTCCTTCCAGACCGCCGTTTGTCAGGCAGGAGATAGAGGCGCACGTAAGGGTCTGAGCCATGGTCTGTGAATGCTATGAGGTTCCTGTGGATGGGAAGGTGAAAGGACAGAATTTAGATTAAAATGGTATAGCCTCTACTGTGCCAAGTGGATTACTTGTAACTGGTATAGTAAGGTAACATGACAACTGAATAGAATAGAGTAGAATATAATATTATAAAATATAAATTACCTATCATATTCCTGTATACAGTTATTCTATTGTGAGGGCATGTGAACATCCGACATGAAACTTCACATTCTGTGTGTCGAGATCTCATTCTAAAAGGGCACTGGAAAATGTCTAGCCATAAAAACATTTAGAGCTGCCTAGTTATACAACTACATGATTGTCATTCAGGATAAAAACTGTCTAACTTGCCCTGTTTACACCAAACCTTCCGTTTAGTATTTTTTATTTGAACTAAGTTGAAGTAAATTACATTTAGTGAAAAGAGCTCTTCCTGTTGCGTCCTACCTGCAGGCATGCACCACTACTATCAGCTTGTTCCTCTGGGGGCTGTGTCTCACCGTCAGCTGGACCTCTCCCAGAGGGAAGTAACTGGGTCCTGAACCACTGGGAGAGAGAGAGAGAGACAGAATTTAATTGGACTGACTAAAACATCCAGATACAATAGACATCATCTTTCTGGCCTTGACAGCCCATTCATCCAAACCGAAAAGTCCTGTCTCACCAACATTGCAGCTGTACGAAAAGCTTGAATTATCCTCTTTCTATCTGCAAAGTTTTTGTTTCATAAAAATCCACCATAGAAACGTTATGAGCTACTTTCTGTCAAGAAATGCCCTGCATTTGATTATTTTTCCAAGTGTCAGAGTTTGGAAGTGCTTGTTTTCAATAACACAACATTTTGCTGCCTCCTGCATTATGTGACATTTAGAAACGCAGGACGGTTGAGTGATTTCCAACCAGAGCTTCCAAACTCCAACACTGCTCAATGTTTTGGGAACTATTCACAAAAACGAATTTCACCCACTTTTATTTTACTTAACTGTGATGTTGGGCAATTTATTTATCCATGCTATTAGTGGGGAAAATGCACTGTGTAACCCCCACTTCAGTATGTAAAGAGCCCTCCTTACTTCTGCAGCTGCCGTAGCCTCTGCTGGAGCTCCTGTGTGGCGTAGGGGTTGGATATGTCTGAGGCGATGCTGGGCGTGGGCTCCTTAACCATCATGCCTCCTCCTCCGGACAGGTACTGCTGGGAGCCCGAGATAGCCAGGTTGGACATGCTCCTCCCTGCTTCACTCAAACCTCCACTCACCCCTCCTCCTCCTCCTCCTCCTCCTCCGCCTCCGGCACTCGGCCCGTCGCTCAGGCCTCCGAGGGAGCTGGAGACCTCCTGAGACTCCCCTGCTCCTGGAGGGTGGTGGTTGTTGAGGAGGAGGTCCTGGGCGGAGGCCGACGAGGAGCGGGGCGGGTGGGAGGAGGGAGGCGGGGGATGGGGGGGCTCCGAGGGGACAGAGGGACGGGGCGCGGGGGTGGAACTGGAGCTGGCCGAGCTCGCCTTGCGAACTTGCACAGACGAGGGGGCGGCGTCGGCCGAGGACGTGTCCTTGTCCTGAACACACAACACCTGCGAGGAGGCAGACCAAGGTGGAGGGTTAAGGTCATTATTCAAACCTTTATTTACCGCTTTGACTCTGTATTCGTCAAACCTGTACATTAGTTTGCTGAGCTCTCATGCCATTTTTCAGCATGGTCCTGTAAAGAATGGCCTCAGCCTTCTCTTGTTGGACAGTGAGCAACGGTCACCCCAGTTCAGAAAGAGCAGAAAGCTACATTTATTATTACCCGTACTGTCCCGAATATAAGATGACTCTGATTATAAGACGACCCCCGTTTTTCAAGACTCATTTGTGGAAAAATAACATTGAATGTCAAATAATCTAGTCCCCCATTAGAATACGACCCCATTTTTTGGGGATATTTCTATTGGAGAAAAAAAAGTATTCTTATATTCAGGCCAATACGGTAATTTACAGTTGAGAGTTTATACCATGCTTTAATCAAGTTTTTCCATGTGCTATCAAAACTACATCTACAGTATTCAAATAAAACAAGCACAGGTTGTCAACCACAGTGCAATTGACCTTAAGCGCCATCTTCATCTTGAGAGTACAGCTGGGTCCAGAGTTCTTGAGAGGGAAGCGCTGAGTGAGAGTCATGTCCTCTGCCTCCAGCAGACGAGTCAGAGGCACAGTCAGCTTTCCCAGAGAGCACTCGTGCTTTTCATCCTTCACCTGAGAGACGTTACAAAACACTCGGTCATTCTCCTCAACAACGTTCACAAAAATGAGCATATTCCACTCAACTCAACAAAAGAAAGGGGAGAGAAATAGAGAAAGACTAAATGGGGTCAGAAAATGTCAACATGTCCTCTTATGCCACAGTCCCATGAGCACCCCCTAAGTGCCGTTTCCCATTGGCATCTGACACAATCACACAATGGCCACTTTACTCTTATGGTTCATTCAGAGGACAAACGCACGATAGTGGATGGATGGTGCTTAACCCATTCTGGACGGGAACCCCTTTAGGGGTTCTTGTTGCTATGTACAGTAAATAGCCACATTTGTAATATACAGTATATATCTGTTATTTGTATTTTTTTTTTAGAAAACTTAGGTCAGTTTTTAGAAGGCGTTTTTAGAATCGTCCTCAGTCCTAAAATGGGTAAATGTTTAATTACCGTCAGGTGCAATTAATCCAACTAGAAAGTTTGCACCACTGCCACGATTTGACCAGACAGCGGACTGATCATTCACACTCTCATTAATAACACCGCATCGATGCTCAGTTTATACTCCGTCATAGGACGGAGTGCATGATGAAAATAGCAGATTCCACAAGCATTGTGATTTGCCATCTTTGGTTGCGACGACTGCACTGTATGATGGTATTCAAATCAGGCTTCAGAAGCAGATGCAGAAGCAGAAAAAAATAATAAAATCAGATAAAGTGTCACACCTCGACCTCCAGCTCCTGGCTTTTAGGGTTGTGGATAAGGAAGGTGAAAGCTTCTTCCCAAACCGGTTCATTGGTCTTGTATCTGGTCTGATGGATGGACAGAGAAACACAGCGTAGTAGCAGGTTAGTGGCAAAAGATAAACTGTCAGCACTGTTATTATTCATATGATGCTGTGCGGTATCTGACGTACAGGATGTATATACTTTGTATGTACCAGCTTTTGGCTAGCAGCCTAATAGGCGATTCACACCGAGACGGACTGAATCCGTTTCATTGGAACAGTTTCCGAATACGGTTGCCCGGTCCCCGATGGCCATGATTCACATTGCCCGAGATTCAACAGCGCACCCGGGTTACCGGGTACACTTGCATAACACACTTTAATCCTCCAGATGGCGGTGTGCTTGATGGCTGGCTGGCACTGACACTGACCATCAACAGTCTCCAATAAATCCAGACACACTGCATTGCATTGCCTCTTTGCCGTTATACTACTTCACTGTCAGCCTGCCTGCTAATCACTGTCAGTCAGTTCTGTGCTCCAGTGTCGTGCTTGATATTAGTTCGCTATGGTTTACTTTGGAAACTATGCCAAGCAAAGCCCAAGAGCCACATGTAGTCCGCAGAATCAGCGCGTACTGCGGTGCTGCGCGTATATGCAGATTAAACAGGAGACGGGCGGCGTTGAGAAATGCGCTGGTGTTATGCGCCGTGCAGCGTCTGTTTTTTTTTGTTGACGCTTGGCTCGTCGACTAGAGATCATGTCACGTTCTAAAAAAAACAGTCCACTTCCTTCTTTAGGTACGCATGCATTCACATTGGAACGATCTGTATCTGAATACACTTCAACGGTCCAGAGACCTGCCCCCCCATGCGGTCCCGGGGACGGTTGGGTGATCCGCTCCCGGGAACGGTACGCATCATTCACACTACCGCAACATCTGCCAAGTGGGCCCGAGTGCGCACCCGGGACCATGGTGTGAATCGCCCCTAATGAATGTGTTTTGTAGAATGGTTTGGTTTGATGTTGGTCTTACCTTGCTCTCAAAGGATTTGTGTCCAACCGTGAACTGGACAAATGGACTTGGGTCGCTGCTCACTTTTTTACCAGACTGCAGAAAAGCAATAGCAAAATAAAACAAATGAGCGATAAGACTTAGTCACTATAACTTCCCCCTGTGGGATCAATAAAGGCACATAGGGCAACACCTTTATAAACTCGATGTTGTAATTGAAAACCTTCATAGAAGCTATATACAGTACGTCTCTTTGATAAAAGAGACATGCTTGATAATGCTGACACTTAGTATTGTATTTACCGGTACTTACAATATCTTACCTACTGGTAGGCCATTGAAAACTCTGTTTATGTTATAATAAAAACGTTATATAATATATGCAATATACCTACAACGTCAACTACATCTCACATTTGAGTTCTAAATGGTAAAATGTAATTTATAAGAAAAACATATAATTACAGAGAAAGTTCGTGAAGGAGAAAACTAGAGCTCTAAACACCAGACATCCCAGAAATCATTTCAGATTTGAAGAAAAGTTAAGTCTTCAACGGACTGATCGGCTTAGTGGATCATGATTATTGATTAGCTTACTAGAAAACACCGTTATTTACAAGAGCTTGTTAAATGATTTAGTTTGTGAGTTGATTAATGATATTTCACAGCAGTGGTCAGTAACTGGAGTCAACTGGCAAGACATTTTGAATGCAACATGGGGGACAATTTCCTGAAACTAGTACATGAGTCCAAATACATAACCCTAGTCTGAAAGATCAAAATCTGACAATGATAATCTAATCATTGAATTTGGTCTCTCCTTGAAGATAGCTGAAGCCTACAATCTGGAATTATCTCAATCTGCACTGGGTGTGTGTGCGCACATGTGTACACATGTCAGTATGTGTACGTCATTGGAGTGCATGCATGTACTGGACAGTGTGTGGTTTATATCTAGGTACTGTACATGTACACATGCATAAACGGCAACGAGCGTGCATACAGTATGAATCGGGTATGACTGTGCCTGTAGTTAATGCATGTGAGCATTCTCTCTCCCCGTCTATCTTTCCGTCTGTCTATCTTTCAGTCTGTCTGTATCTTAAAGGTTAAGTGTGCTCTGTTGATGTCATGTTACCTTGATGGCTTTACTGACTGAGGCCTTCTTCAGCCCCTCAGAGTTGAACTCTAACGGATTGCGCTTTGATTTCCCCAGTGACACGATAGGAAGAGAAGCAACACAAACACAAACACAAACGCACCACCCGGGTTATTAGGGAGTGGAGACGGGAGGACGTGCAAGATGAAGGACAAGGAAGAAGGTTATTGATGATTGACACACCACCACCACCACCACCACCACCACCAAACATAATGTGAGACAGACGGTAAGACAACAAGGATGATCACATGGTTAATGCATTTAAACATTTAAACATGGAGCCAAGATCACAACACAAAGTCATTGGTTAGAAGTTGAACCAATACGAATGGACCGTATTGCAGAGCAGAGGGGGAAGAACGGACATGATATTCGTGAAATGATTAGCTGACAATACAAATGTTTTATTAGTGCTGAATCCACCTCTGCTTTAAGCACTTTGAAACCATGGCAACAAATCTGGACAATTTATATTGTTTTTAACCACTTAAACCCTCTAGACTTAGTTAACTGGACCCTTGGGACGCCTATTTTTGGCTAATGTTCTCCCCAGAATAAGAATATGGATGCTCGGGATCAAGTGGTTAAACGGCTATAAAAATGTGCCGATAGACTGGAGTAAAATACACTTTAGATGCAATTATTCAAAATGGGTGCCTTCAAATTATCTGACCTATGCCTTACATCCCTGAGGTCATCACTGATCTAATGAAAGGATTGGTCTAAGCTTCTGTTCCATTAGTCTAATGCATGACAAATCAGTGACTTCTCAGGGATGGAGGGCTACATTTAAAATGAATAAATGTTGGTTTCCTAACCCCTTTGATCACCATTACTCTTGTGTGACAACAACACTACGCAGTGAGTGCATAATGTTTAATGGACAGTACAAGACAAATTGGTTTAGCATCATCTTAAAGGACCACTTCACCACTTTTCAACCCATCTTCATATAATTGGTCCTCACTATAATGTTCATGATAGAATACCACAATTTTTTTCTACTCGGTATGTGTATCATAGGAGGGCTGGGGGCAGTTCAGAAACCCGTCCACCAGTGACATCATTGTTACGCAGATCTTTAAAAAAAGAAACAAATATTTAGATTTTTATTATCGCGAGAATGATGGCTTCCATTATCGCATTGCAACTTTTCAGGAATAGAAAGACTGCAGTTTCTATTAGCTTGGATTCCCTGTTGATGATGTCAATTATATGAAGATAGATTGAAAAGTGGTCAAGTGGTCCTTTAAAGGATTTGCACACATTACAAGAGGTAAAACTGCTTGCAATATTCTTGTCACATAGTGAAGGTAATCAAAACTATTTTGTCATTAGGTCAACCAAATTAAACTCTGGCATCCTTGATGCTACATGTTCCCGAGCATATAGATCAGCTATAAAATAATCACACAACTAAGTATATAGGATTTAAGCCCATGTCCTCAGAATCCCCATATTAGCCATGGAGATTGGATCATACGTTTGCTGCCCCCTGGTGGTACAATTACACAAAAAATTGTGTGGCATTTGACACATGTTACTATGAATCAGTTAACAACCACATCATTATGTGTTGGAACTTGGCAGTGGTATTACTTGAAAATGTGCATGTTGCATTACTGATAGATAGGTTATAACATACTTAACGGTCTTTTTGTGAATATGTTATTAACCTAGGTTGTTGAAAAGTCACACAAACATGTGTTGTCATGCACACTACACAATGTTTATCGAGAGTGTAAAGGGGCGTAGCCATGGAGATCCGAGGGGTAAACCCATCCATGTGGGGGAAAACAAGTAGGATGGAGGGATGGCAATCCACTAATAATTCATCCTCCGCGGACTCCATAATACCATCAAAATACAATCTAATGTGCTCCCATATTCATTTATTTTCCTTCCTTTCCTTTCTTTAAAGAAAATAGATATCGTTGCTGCTGTCGGGCAGAAAACCTCACACAGTATCTCCATATTTCAACTTTTTATGGGGGTTTTTTTTTGGGGGGGGGGGGGTAAATTAAGACCCTACAGTAGTTCATCTTACTACAATGTCGTACACAAGTAGCAAGAATAGCTGTTCTACGAGCTTGTATCGAGATCATGCGAATGAGCTTGTACACCTGTATTCTTCTTTAAAGTGAAAGTGGTTAAGTGCGTCTGTGATGTGGGCATAATAAATATCGAACCAGTGAAAAGGGAGAGAAAAAAACAGGAGCTTGTGACTAATAACTACATTGGATCAATCAAACAGGTTGTTATTATTATGAATTATTATTATACATTTTCAAATGTAACGGTTTTGTTTTTGGACATGCAGGTTTCCACCCGACAGTGACGATGGCTGAGGTTAATTGAACTGTTGTTGCTAGAGTGTCCTGTAAGATGACAGGCATGAACTAAAATAACTTTCAAAAGTACTGATCCGATGCAGCTTTGATCAGTGGTAGTAATACAGTGGTGGTTTGCTTTAACTAGAGTTTTCTAACTAGAAGCCCTGCACATTTGGTCCTACTTCTCAGTTTGTTAACTTTGTTGTATTTGCTAAGATACTGCACATTATAGGCAATTTGATTAAAGTTCAAACTATTTGCACAATTAATGACATAGTAGTAATTCAAGCATTAAAGGTTAAAGGTTAAAGTCTTTATGCTTTCAATCCCCACACCCACACACACACACACACACACACACAAAATAATCACACGATAATAAAAAACAACAACCTCACACTGTGACATTAAGGCCAATTCATCATTTGTCACATGACCCTTTCGTCAAACGTCGCTCGACAAAAATGGCATAAATTAGACGGCATATTTGAAACACACACACATTCATTAGAAACCCTCAAGCAGACAAACAGCCAATGGACTCACAAAGAGGCTCCTATAGAGAGAAGCAGTGTTCTCACAGAACACCAGCCCAGCCGCACGCCTCTCTTTGAGGAACCCAGAGCCCAAGTTCCCCTCGAACACACTCTTCACAGGAGGAAGAGGAGGAGGAGGAAGAGGAAGCAGAGAGGAGAAGCAAAAGAAGAAGAAAAAGAGGCTGAAAAGAGGCAAGTCAGGCTTCTGCTATGGAATCATCAATCTGCTATGAAATCAATCTGCTATGGAATCATGAAATACATATTAACATGAGAAAGCCTGGTAGTTTAAAACTGACAGTTAGTCATTGAACATACCATTAATAGTATTATTTGTTTAACTTAAGTTAATCAACTTGTATATTAAGGGACACGTCTGAATGGGAGCATGGCAGGGGTTGTCTGAATGGGAGCTGAATGTTTACGCTTCAAACACTTTTAACATTCAAAAGCTATGGCCTTTAGTCCCATGTCCTGCATCTTTACGATGAGATGGATAAAGCAGAAAAGTAAGGAAGAAAGTAAAGTATAAAGATAGCAAAGAGACCAAGGAGATTGTAGACTAGCACACAACAGTCTAACACCTGCAACAATATCAAATACAATGTTTTTTCTCTAGTTTAAAATAAATCCATAAAGGCTTGAATGGGCCTATATAAGAGCAAGTGAACATAGAAGGACCAAGTCCTTATGCACACCTACTGTACGGGGGACAGGTGCGTCGGATAAATTAACTGGAAGAGTATAGGAAAAAACTGGAATCCAGCACACCGTCTTCATGTTCACTTACAGAATCTTATTTAAATAGCCCGAAGAAAGTCTGACCGACCAAAACGTTGCTGCTGCTGCTTATATAAAGTTCTGTAAGTGAAGACAGTGTGCGGGATTCCTGATCAGAGGAATATCAAATACCTAAATATAGAATCAAGCAACTTAAAAAAACTATCTGGAGTCTATCACACAAGAGCAGAGTTGACATTAGAATGATTCCAGTAAGTGTTTTAAAGTGAAATACCCATTCAAATAAAAACTATTGTGTACAGCTTACAGCCAGAACACTATATAAAACACAATGTAGTGTGCAGATACTTTAACAATCACAACTACAGGTATGTATTGAGCCCTTAAACCCTAGCGCCTCTATTCTGGGGTGAACATCCAGCGAGAATAATCTACAAGCTCACAACGGGTTGCAACGTCATGCATTGTGAGCTAATATTGGCGAAGAGATTTAGAAAAAAAGTAGCAGACCTAGCTACACAGATACAGTAAAGGGTTTTTAAGTGGTTAAATACAATGTAGTGTACAGCTGACAGCCACAAATTTGTCCAAAATAAAATTCAGTTACACCTGATATGTTATTTATAACAAACAAGAACAAGACATATTTGCAATTTATATTTGGCTGGGTTCTGTGTGTAAGGCATAACAATGAGTAGCCAAGAAATAAATACAAATAAAATAAATATATATAAAAAAAAAAAGATTTCAGTATGATACTTCTGAAATGGATGTTTAGTGTATTACATAATATGCAATACATGACTTCATATGAATGAAAATTTTCCAGTTGTAATTTCCCATCGACTTGCTCTAAATGTATAGAAAACGTATTCATCACCATGAAATCAATCCCGTCATCTCTCTGGACATTACTACTACTAGTGCATCTCAGGTTTCTATCGGTCTGACTTACCGGCAGGTTGCGAGCAGAGTCCAGAAACACGACCAGCAGAGCTGAGGACAGACCATCGTTGGCGTGACCTGCCCTGTCTGCCTTGATGCTGGTCAGAGTCTGTGGAGAGACAGCAGCTGGACGTTACTGCATCCTCACCGCTCAATGGGCTCTATGCACACAGAATGACTCCTCCTACTTCCAGGCAGCTTCCCTACTTCCTTCGCAGGTGTTACCGATTAAGGTAGTAATTAAGGTTCCGTTCCATTTAGTGTGGAGTGGTTCTCAAACTCTAGGACCCCCATAACTCTGAGTGTACGATGCATTGTGTGCTTGTATATCTTGCTATTTTCGCTACTTCTTAAATGTATATTTATTAAAAAAATGTATGGAAATTATACGTTTTCTGATTTCATTTATGAAATACTTTTGAAAAATGTTGGAATGGATTTGAATTGATGAAAGATTTGTCTAAACCACACACACACACACACACACACACACACACGCTCAATTCATTTGATCCATGTATAGTAGCACTGCAGCATAGCGGGGGCGTTTTGTCCGGAGCCGTTCTCAGTATGATAATAATTTATCACGCTGGAGGAGGGCTACGGCCCGAAATGTTCAGCGTAATTGCCTATCAGGACTTTCTGTGAGTGCTGGTGTTTTTTGTTTTACTGGATGCCGTCACCACTGAACGCCAAGGGAAATAAAACTGACAGTCTTACCTGGTCTAATCTCTCTGGAGTGGACAGCAGAGACAGCCACTCCAGTTTGAGATGCAGCTTTCCTGTTGCAACTTCATCCATCACAAACCACTGGGCAGAGAAAACAACGATGGTTAACCGTAACTCATACAGCCTTTCAAAATAACTCACCCAGCCCATAAGTTAATATGTGACGGATTCATTATTAGATAAAGTTGAGATATGAGCAGAGACAGGCGGGCAGACAAGTATACTGATAGGCAGACATATACTGTAGACACACAGTACAGCATAATCACATTCAGTACCACAATCAAAATCAAAATAATGATACAATACAAAAACAAGCAATAAAACTTATGCAAATCCTATCATTAAAAACTAAGGGATAGTGAGGGAATTGTTCTTCATGGCAAATTACCCCCATCTGCATCCCATTATAGACAATATAATTAAAAGAAAAAACATCTAAAATGCAAATGACTGAAAAAACAAAACAAAATGAAGTCTGCAGAATACCTCTTCAACCTTCTGCTCCTTCTGCAGCTCAGCCATGTCAATCACCAGACTGCAATCAAGTCACAAACACAAAACCATTTGGAGAAAGTCACAACAGTACAGCTGAAGGCTTCTGAATAATTAACGATTCAATACTGTATGTTTTTGAAAGCAGGTCGAAGCAAATCACCTGCTTATCAAATCACTAATTCAAGAGGTGTCAGATAGAAATGGTTTGGCAATTTGATGGAAAAACTAGAAAAGTGCCCTCAAGCCGGGTTGCCTACCCAGGGCCCGCAAAATTTGGAATGCAGTCATAGCCAAATGGAATCTGACAAAGCTGCAAATCTGCTGTAATCTGCTGATGTTGCCCGTTAACTCTGTCCTTTCTCGACCGTTTCGGACGCGAGGCGGCTAGCCGGAACCGGCCAGGCCCCCTGGGCGTGTTTCTGGGGGTCTGGATGTTCCCCCCAGGGACCCCCACACGGTACAGTTGCACCGCTCACTTCACACAGGTGTGATTTCTTTTTAACTCTGGTGACTTGAAAAGTTCAGCACCTATTGTATAATTACACCGTTTCCTTCACTTTCAAAGGTAATTCTCCAAAGTAATCAACTAGTAGGCTGGTCAAACAGGTCCCACAGCACTGACAGCAGCGGATGGAAGGAGAGTTCAACCATGGTGTGGCTTGTATTTGCAAAGTGTAAATCCACCATTTCTGCTTCAAATAGACTTTTTATTGACTTGGGGCACCCTGGCGCATATTAGCCTCGTTCTCAGCCATACTCATGTACGAAGAGATGTCTGGAGGTTTTACATTCCAGGCAGTCAGCATTAGATCATATTTCCAATTACAGGACCCGCTTAGGTAAAACTAATCTCATCGGAATAGGTTTCATGTGCATATTGAGAGAGGGAGAGGGAGAAGGAGAAGGAGAAGGAGAGGGAGAGGGAGAGGGAGAGAGAGAGAGAGAGAGGTACATCAAGCATAGTATTGATCATACTCCTGTGAGCTGATTGTACAGATTAAAAGTACAGTGCAGTACCGTCCCAGGAAGTCATCTTTATCGGTGTCTTCGTCAAACAGTTCTATCTCCAGCATCTTTCCTGTGTGGTCGTACACTAGAGCCTGACGGAGGGGGAAAAAAATACGGAAAAGCCATTCATAAGGATGTCAGTTATGTGATAAAGCCATGCATAACAGGGAAGGTTGAGAATGGGAAAATGTTATTAAAAACATATATAAACAAACATGTGTGGAGGAAATACAGTATCTGCTAAATGTATTTTAGACAATTTGTTTGCATGTTTTTGAACAGTTTCATTTATTTTTCGAAATACCACAAAAACAACAACAACAACAACAATCTACCAAACCTTTTGTGTTATGCTCAAATAAAAAAAATGCAAATATATTGGTTAGACAAACAGACTGACAGAGACATAACGCGTATAGATCTTTTAGCATCATATACAGTAGCATTGCACATCATTTCCTAACCCGTTCCTAACGCATACAGTAGAGCAGGTTGTGTGCTTATACCTCGTACACCTCGTTCCATTTAGGGTTGACGGTCTCATGGATGACTTTACTCTGGAAGAGCTGGGTTCCCAGCTGGAGGACTCCATACGGGTCCGACTTGCCTTTGATCAGACCTCCCAGGAAGCGGTCCTTACCCAGTAGGTCCTGAGCCTCCATGAAGTGGATCCGCAGCACACCCTGAGAGAACCAGCCCAGAACAGAACAGTGAGATGTGGGCCCAGTGTTGATTTTGTCGACTAAAAAAACTATGACAAAGAATGGTCGTCGACTACCAGACCAAAATGTTAAGGAGGGGACTAGTGTACAAGAAAAAAAAAAGAAGATGAGTCATTTTTATGTTTGGTTGCGCTCTGGAAATAGCAGATCTACAAGCTCACAATGCGTCACAGCTATTTTCAGCCACAACCAAGAGTAAAATCAGGCATTTGCAACGCCATCAAGGCCTGCCAAAACACATTTTAGTCGACAAAATCAACTGTAGATTTAGTCGACTAAAATCCTATTACCTTTAAGTCGACTAAAACTAGACTAACACTAAACATTTCAGATAACTAAAATGTGAGTAAAACTTTAAAGTTTTGTTCTAATCTATGGCTAAACTAAGGTCAGCATCCAAAGAAACGTCCAGGTTTCTAGCAGTACGTTTTTAAATTAGAATTAACTGCACCTTGAATAGAAAGACATCTATAAAGTTTAAGTTATTACTTCACATTATACACTATACACACCAATATTGTTCTCATTACTCTCATCTGGACTGAACATACTACATAACATAACGTTGTTTCAGATTCTTTAAAATACCAGGCATGGTATTTGAGTGTTTTGAATAGTTTCTCTGCCAATTCTGTACTTACTGTAGTTTGTTGTGTACACATTCAACAATGTGTTTGCTTGTGTGTGTGTGTGTGTGTGTGTGTGTGTGTGTGTGTGTGTGTGTGTGTGTGTGTGGTAACAACAATACAAATCAATGTAGCTCACAACAATGAATCACGGATGCAATATGCCATCAGCCATTATTTATCATTTGCTGCCACAAAGATAAATGTCACTTAAAGTCATCTGACTTTAGGTCTGTGAATGTGTGTGTGTGTGTGTGTGTGTGTGTGTGTGTGTGTGTGTGTGTGTGTGTGTGTGTGTGTGTGTGTGTGTGTGTGTGTGTGTGTGTCTCTCACCAGAATATGGAGAGGTCAGAGGTCTCCACTAGCATCTCCACCAGTGAGTCCACCATCTTGGTGTGAAAGATGATGGTGTTCATCATCTTCCCCAGCTCCCTGTGGTCTGCTATACCCAGACTGGCCTTAGAAACACTGGTATACGCCTAGAGGAGACATGGTGGGAGCGAATAAAGAACAGAAAGATGGAATAGAAGGGAACGAACCAAATGAACAGGGAAAGAAAGGCAGGTTGGATGGAAACGAAGAGGGAATGAGGAAAAGGAAAACAGGAAGTAGGGATGAACCGAAATGCAAAGAAAGTGGCAATAAGTCTGAGGAATCAGAAACAAGAGAACGACAAACGGAAGACTATAGCAGTGTTTCCCAACCTTTTTTGTCCCAGGGAACACTTTTCATAGCCCTAAAATATCGGGGAACACCTAGGGGGGGGGGGGGTGTGTATATATATATATATATATATATATATATATATTAAATATATAGTAAAACGTAAAAGTAAATATACTTTTAAAAACACACATGACAGCACTCATCAAATAACTTCAAAGAGAAAGAAAAGGACAGAGACAGAGCCTCAGTTTAAAAACAATTGCTCATATGAAATGTGAAATGCCACCTAATCCTTTTCCTTTCTTTATTATGAGCCAACTTGTGAATGCTGCATGCTTTTATTGTGAAGGGTTCTCACAGCCTGCTTATTTCCACGTGCTGAAAATAGCTGATCGACAAGCTCACAACGCGTTGCGTCCGCAACGCGCTGTGAGCTTGTAGATCAGCCATTTTCAGCATGCAAGCATAACACGTGTACGACGAAGAATAAATCAGGCATCGCTGCGCTTCTGTGAAGGGAGGGAGATATATTTTGTTGGCCGAACGAGGCGATCATGTTTGGACATTCTATGGACAGCTATTTTGGACAGCTATTTTTCGTGGCACATTATGTTTAATCACAACAACGTCACGTTTACTTTACCTCCTCAGTGTTTGGGTCGGGACATGTATGTGTCTGCTGTCTACGTCGAGGGTCGAGGGTCGTTAGAGTCTATTGTTCCGTGTTGTAGTTATCGCATGTCTAATGGTTAGACGTGTGACAACAACGACGCAACAATAGGAAGCCTGCAGCTCAATAGCTTTTGCTTTCGGGGGAGGGATAGTGTTAATTTAGTTAAAATCAGGCGGAACACTTGGAGACATCAAGAGGAGCACCATAGCTCCCCGTAGCACAGGTTGGGAAACACTGGACTATAGCACCATTGTGTATTGTATTGTATTGACATTAGACACCAGCGGATGGCGGATTTAGCCGGTTAACCGCAGTTTGGGTCAAAAGAATATATTATTAATTAATATCGGATAAACCGCGGGTGAAATAATGCTGGAAATAAATGAATGGCATCCATCTATAGGTTTTATAACTTTTAAAACGGAAACAAACTAATGACATCTATCTATAGGCTTATAATATAGTTTTTTTTTAAAAGGCACCAAATCTCGGCGTGCGTGCGTTAGTAGTATTTTTCCTTGAACTTGTAGATTGGCTATATCCCTGCAGCGGATTTCGGGTGGTTGCGGATATATAAATTGGATTAAGTCATTTATGCGGTGGGATAACAGGCGGATTATAAATATGCACACTCGGATTCGGGTGACAAAAAAGCTCATCCGCTGATCTCTGATTGACATGATCATGAATTGACATTGAATTTGAAAAAAAGGAGACATTTACACAAAATATGTTTGACAATATAAACGCATAATATCCAGCTTGCCCAGAGACATCTTGAAAATATAGCAAATTCGTTCGATACAATTTGTTCCTGAATAACATGTAGTTGGTATCAAGTTGTGTGTGTGTGTGTGTGTGTGTGTGTGTGTACCTGCAATCTGAACCAGTCCAGTCTCATGCCTCTGAAGTCAAACACATCTCCATCCTCCACTATAAGGAACAAGCATGTGCAAAATTACCACAACACTGTGTTTGATGTTATTTTTAAAACAATATTCACACACATCACATCATCCTTCAATAATTATATTCCACAACACTGAGCTGACATGGACATAAGCATTTAATCTTTGATGTTTACTGTCTGCTGGCGTTTGGCTTATGAATGTTATTCTGTTGTACCAGGTTTTTCTTTTCCTTTTAGATTTTTTTGAGAGAGAGAAACCATGAAACAGTTTTTGGCATAATATAAACACAGTACATTCCAGTATTAACCCATTTTGCGCGGGAACCCCTTTTATGTTATACAAGATCTACAAGCTCACGCCGAGTGGCGCTCTACGAGCTTGTAGGTCTGCTATTTCTTTTAAATGGTGAAAATGTGCCTCACATCTTTGAATATATATTGTTACAGAGTGAACATTTTAACTCAATTCTTTGCTTCTGTGTTGGGGTCCCTGGAACAACATATTTTCATATTGGGGTCCTTTCCTTGACATGAAATATTGAGCACAACTGAAACAGAAACATTTCAGAAAGCCGTCAGGATTTTGAAGACTTTTTTTTTAATTTCGACCTCAGGCCTAAATGGGTTAATTGAACTGAAAGACTGTATAAAGAAAGAATGACCTGTTGCAATTGTACACTCTCAGGGTTAAATGATCATACATGATTACCTCAAACCATGATTTACAGTACAGTAGTTTATGTTTACCTTGTTTGACGCTGAGAGAGGTCATCGTGTTGACGAAGGAAGACATGATGATTGATTCATCTTCTGGACACACAGAGAGGTTCTAGCATAGAAAAAACAAGTTCCATTCTTACTGTGATTAATGTTATCGATGCATGTTCCTTTAGCCATTATTCATCATTGTCATACAAATAAATATTAGGAATATGAAACCATGGGTGGTAGGGGTAGTTTCAGTAACCCCCTTCCCCCCGTTAATTAAGATTGTCCCACTGACATTTTCAATGCTTGTGTGTGTGTGTGTGTGTGTGTGTGTGTGTGTGTGTGTGTGTGTGTGTACCTGCACCAGTTCGTTGAGCACCACAGCATCGAAACCAGATAGATACTGAACGTAGTACCTCTGCATGACTGGACCATACTTCCTCACATGGGCCCTCAGCTCCTCCATGTAGAAGATCAACTCTGCTATGTGTCTGTAACACACACACACACACACACACACACACACACACACACACACACACACACACACACACACACACACACACACACACACACACACACACACACACACACACACTTAACAAGAAATTCTTGAACACAAACAATAGTGGATGCGCAAACTTGGAAAACTCTACAACAAGTGCTTCAGGATACAGATCACGGGCATCGCCTTCTCCATATATGGCGACTGCCAATTATTGCAGACACTGAACAGAATTTTGCCGATGCCTGATCAGCTCTCAGCTTGGGCATGCCTGCAATCTGCAGGCACCTCACGACTGATTTATGGACATTACCAAGGCTTCCAAATATGAACACAAGTAGTTTACATTTGTAGCCAAGCTGTATAATAGCATCTTTAAGACGCTGGTACTTAAGCACCTTGGTAAGGAATGCCTCTTCCAGACTGTGGTCAAATGTACATGCCACTTCCAAAATGGTCACTTCTCTACTGTCATCAACACCAACAATATCTGGTGTATTAGCTGTGACATCTGAAATCATCATAGACTCAAATACCACACGACAGTGTGATTTGAGTCTGGCTACATGAACATGGCAGTTAAAACATACGAGTGCTTATACATTTTGGCAGATGATGAAACATATGAACTTAGCTAATAGGTCAACAATTCTGTCGTGCCTAGCGATGTACATTCCATTATATACATAGCAACCAAACACACATTACTGTGTGCGATCATGTATCAGTGTGTGTGTATTATTGTGCGTGTGTGTGTGTGTTTGCTTACTTGTCTATGAAGTCATCTGTACTTTTCTTCTGGATGTTGTCGGCGTGACGAAGGAGCCAGATGATTTCATCACGGGCAAACGATAATGCCATGAACACAAACAGCGCCTGCAGGTGGAGAACACAGAGTAAAAGAGAGAACACCTACTGTACAAAGAAAAAACACACTACTTTGGTATCATTATCTTCATCAGAACATTATAGGGCCAACTCATGCAGGTGTTAAATAGAAAGTAGAAAAGTTCATCTTAAATCATTAGGTTTATAAGAAGACAGAGTCACACTAGTTATCAGAACATAATGTATTCCCTTAATAAACTGTGTGATAACGTATTCTGGCCCCGATTGAAAAGGCATTATCCCAATCCCACAATGCACAACTTGGAGTAAGGGACAAAGCGCTAAAGCATTGCGTGATTTCAAATGCCCAGATTTTGAGCTTGTATAAACTGGGTACCAGTACCAGATCAGGAATCACCATTATTATTATTCGCAGTACTAACGTTGTGGTCCTGTACTTCTGGCTCTCCACAGGAACTCCATAACATAGAATATACAAATATTGCAGCACGACTCTTTAACCCAGGCCTGACGTCGGAATAAATAAAAAACGTTCGCTCTGAAAGAATATATATTCAAAGATTTGTGCCTTACGATTTTTCAAAAATAGCAGACCTAAAATATGATCTGAAGTGGGACGTGTTCCTCAGTCATGTTGCAGGTCCCTTGGTGTGATCCATGGTCAGGCAATGCCCTCTTGATTGTTTATTGTATTACTACACATTATGATACGGTTGATGATGCTGCGTTTGGTCGTCTAAATAATGTAAACTATTTTCAATTTTTTCTTATCTATCTTGTCTGTCCATGAATACGTACTCTGCTGTTGTTGCTTGTGTCTGTATTTTAGGTTGTCTGTTGTATGCGTTTGTAAAAAATCTAAAATAAAGTACTGATCATAAAAATAAGAAAATAGCAGACCTACAAGCTCGTAGTGCGCCACTCGGTGGCACGCTATGAGCTTGTAGATCTGCTATTTTTCAATAGCTAAAGCATAACATAATGCTTAGTTAAAAACACCAAAAGGGGTTCCCACCCCAAGAATGGGTTAAGTTGACATTATATATTACCTTTGGGCCCAGGAGTCCAGGCTGGTCAGCAAGGACGGTAGCCAACTCCTTCAGAGCAGAGCGGAGAAACTTGCGTCTCTCTCTGTGCATGGAGCCTCTGCACATCAAACACATAGATGATGCCCAATGACACATCATTCAATTATATATTCTATCACCTTCGGGACAACATGGTAAGATGAGAGTACCACTGACAGAAGAGGAGAGAAGGCAGGTGGTTGAGCAGGGGAGGAATTAAATATTTTACCTTTACTAGTTCAATAACTGGTCATACTATATATTTTTTTTGTTTTATACTAAAACCTTAAATGGATTTTGGTAGGGTCAGTAATGTCAGCCCATTGACATTGGCCAAAGAAACTGGCCCAGACAGCCAATAAGTGGAATGTTTCTCAATAGCATTTTTTCTTCCATCCCTTTTCTGGGGTGAACACACAGATATTATTAGTGTAGCGTGAAAACATCAGGGGGCGTAAAAGCATAAGGTTTAAGTGATTAAAAAGTGAAGGGATGCAGGACTAAAAGACTAATGGATGGAGGAATGAGTGGCCAATTAGAGAAAGTGGTTAAACAAGTGCAAAAGCATGCAAGATAAAAGGATAGCAGGTTGAGAAAGAGGGAAAGGCGAGAAGAGACAAAGACAAGAGAGAAGGATGTATGGATGGATAGATAGACAGATAGAGGCAGATTAAGAGATGGAGGGCAAAGAGAGATTAGGATACGTACGCATGAGACAGTGCTTGTTCCTTGCATTCTCTTATGTCGTTGATGCGTTTGTTGTATCTGAAACACACAAATTGAAGAGAGGCACTGATTGAAAATCAGTGTTTTAATGGTGTTTTTTTTTTTCTTCCATGATGTCACGAGCAAGAAGGTGCGCATGCGCCTACAGTACATGTGTGCATGGCATGCAGCTGATAGCCTAAGCCTAGTGTATTATTTATAGTGTGTGAGAGTTTTAGACACACAAACACAAAAGTAGACTTAAAATAGTCAGACAAACTTCTTTACTGTGCTGCAGTATATAGCGAAACTAAAACGTTTGCTTTGGAATCGGACAAATCTCTGCTTCGACGGTGGAGGAGGCATTATCGTTGCGTGCAGAACACCACAGAAGCTGTAGCCTACTGGAGCCATACTGCTGCGCTGTGTTGCTTTTACCGCGTGTGAGAACGTGCGTTCAGGTAAACAGTTTTAACCTGTTGTTATACGTATACACGACGTGTGAAAATAGGGGGCCGCGCCCACCGCCAGTAAACCTAGACCACTGCAGGGCACGTGGTGCGTTTTGGAAAGTCTGGTGACCCGAGGTGGATGATCTTCTCTTGAATCTAGGGGGACGGGACGGGACGTTCTAGCGTGGTCACCACGGCATGGTACTGCGTTCTACGAGCAAGACACCACTGTTGAAAATGGATGAAGTGCTCCTTTGACCAAGCAAAACACAACGCCTAGAGATTAACCCATTCTGACCTGAGATCAGATTCATACGAGGTTTCCACTGGACACACACTGGTCTGATTAACCCATTCTGACCTGAGATCAGATTCTAAAAATGTCAGTCGTTCTTCGATTTTTCAAAAACAGCAGACCTACAAGCTCGTAGCGCGCCACTCGGTGGCGCGCTATGAGCTTGTAGATCATACAAGCTACACACATGTGTGTAGGAGGCACAAACAAAAACGAGAACAGCCTTAAAGCTTACAAATTTAACAAAATTACAACGCAGAACAGTGGGCAATAACTAACACATACTGGGGAGCGGACAAGGTGCTACTGCTAAGGAACCATATTGTGCCGTTATAGTTTGTAAGTAACTGGTTGTACACTGGATTGGACAGGGCGCATCAATGATCATCTCCTATTTTGCATCTCTCTGAGCAACTTTTCACTAAAGACTGCGATTTGCTAGCCAGCAAGGTAACCTTACGTATGTGTCAAGTGTGTGACCATGTCTATTTGTCACTGTACATGTATTTGTCTTTAGTGTGTCTGACTGTTCGTCAGTAGCTAGTTCACTGACCAAAGCCTTCCATCTAGGAAGCTGACCATTACAACACAGCAGTTGGTCTGGAACACACAGCCCTGGGACTTGGGATACGAGTCATTACACACAACAAGATTTCAATCCCCATCAATGACACAGGTGGCACCTCAATTCCTTGCTTATTTCCTTGAGTCCCCTCTCATTTTTACCAAACCTGAAACTTCAACGGCCTAAAATGATAGCTGAGATGACATCAGTAATACTGTACGTCTACCCGGCTACTTTCGGCCAATGAAATGTCATGTATGGCTTGTGCATGTTTTTAACTACATACAGTGAGAAACAAGGAAGCAAGATCCATAAAGTTTCATAAAAAGCACAGTCTGGCAAATGCACAAATACAATGCTAATTGTGGTTACCGAGTGGCGCGCTACAAGCTTGTAGGTCTGCTATTTTTCAACAGCTAAAGTTTGAAACACCAAAAGGGGTTCCCGCCAAATGGGGAACCCCTTTTGTTATGCTTTATTTATTGAAAAATAGCAGATATACAAGCTCATAGCGCGCTACGAACTTGTAGGTCTGCTATTTTTGAAAAATCTAAGCACGACTGACATAGAAACTGCTGCATGTTGGCTTTAGATGGTCCAAGGTTCCTGATGAAGATCTTGGGAGGAGGAAGACAGATCTCCAGCAGCCTCACAGAGATATAGCTGAGGAAAACAGAGTGAAGGAAATTGTGTAAGAAAAGAAAAGAAAAAAGTGCAATACAATGTGTGTTACATTTAAAAACAAACTTTCATCACTCCGACATTGGTGGCAACCACCCTTATAAGGAGCAATTTGGGGTTCAGTGTCTTGCTCAAGGACCCTTGAACACGTGTGTGTGCCTGCCTCTAACCGTCTAACGTGGTGGCAGCCCCGAACAGAGTTTGTGCCAGGTTTGGTACAGATCGGAGCAACGATGTGCGTCCTATGTCCGGATGTTACGTTTGTGACCACGATCTGCCCGCCCACCAACCCTCTGTCCATATATCCTATGTTAAAAGTGTGTGGATGGATGAACAGACAGAGTGGATGAATTGAGCCCTAACCTGAAGGACGCCACCATCTGATTGTAAGAGAAGTACTGGAAGTACTTGTATTATGCTGCCACACATGCTATTCAGACCTACAGTACTAATGTTTTCCTTGAACATTGTGTATGTAGTAGTACTGTGGTACTGAATGTAAATGGCAGACACCTACCCTCCTTCATACATGCTGGCATTGCCCTGGCTGGCAGTGAAGTAAACAGAAGTGGACCTCTGCCCCTGTGGATGTGACGACGTCTGCGTGCACGCTGGCTGTCCTCCACACCTTTCCCCCTGTGGATGTGACGACGTCTGCGTGCACGCTGGCTGTCCTCCACACCTTTCCCCCTGTGGATGTGACGACGTCTGCGTGCATGCTGGCTGTCCTCGACACCTTTCCTCAACACAAAAGTAAAAATGCACAGTAAAAAAAAAACAGATGGTTGACCCTTGAAAAATAAATTGCCTGTTCAGTCAATCTGCCAATTTATACCCCTTGAACAAATCACCTACATTACATGGAACCAAATGGACGTGTAAGGGTCTATTTGCTACAAAGGTCAAGACTTGAACTGATGGTAGTGAATTTATTAAGTCCATAAACCACCGTAAGAACTGACAGGACAGTAAAAACAAAAAAATACTGTTAATTTCACATACTTTTGCAATGACAGTACCAAATATTAACAGCTCAAGAAGCTCCAAAAGTAAACCATGCTAATTCAAAACAGTACAATTTCCTTTTTAAATGGCTTTGACCATCAATCAGAATCACTGTAACATATTACAATTAATTGATGACTTCAACATCACCAAGCACTTATTATATTGAACTAGTTTTTCCCTTTTTAGCAGCTGTTTTAACTATGGAGTAATGAAATACCTTCTTTTAACCTTTTTTAAGTGTAAATATAATGACATGAAATAAAGACCTTTTTATCCAAAATGTATGAAATGCAGTGATAACAATCCTTCCTTTGCATGTGCACTTCTAACCTTTCCTTTACAGCACACTTGACAGAAAGAGTAGCAAACCAAACTTTGGTTTATAGTGCACTATCCTTGTAGCACTGTGAGCCTTTGCTGCAGAAATACGTTTTTCATTCCATATACCAAAACTGAACAGTGCACTTTATCAAAGGTCATTTAGCTCCACAAACGTGTTGTATTGTATGTTGCAAACACAGTCCAAGTGTACCAACCTTATGCCTCTTCGGGGGTGCTAAAACAATCATTGAAAGTCTCAATGGCAAAAAGCGGTTTACTTTTTAGCAGCAGCAAAACACGCGTCTCCTCTCTCTCTTGTCTGGTTATTATGTAATACTTCCTCTTTCCGGTGCGCAGGTAGCTATTGTTGTGTTCTTATATCCTTACTGAATTGAATCATATACACAACATTGTCTTTCTGGTTGCTTTATTGTAGTGACTGCTCCTGTCGACTTGCCGGATGGTTTCCCTATACATTTCTGTTACCTGTCGTCACCATAGAGTATTGTCGTCACCTGCTTCCTGGTCATGTGACTTCAGTAACCAATACACGACAGCTATGTCCCACAAAACTCCCTTCAAAATAAAAGCATTTGGCTCAAAGGAAAACGACTTGTTTCACAATAAGTAACATTGTCATAATAACAATGTCTGTTCACCCAGAATATAGAAAAGTTCAGTAGAAAACGTGTTTGGGTTCTTTACAGTTACAGACACAGAGAGGGGGGAGGGGGGGCCTAGAGAAAGCAATATGAGATATTTTATGACCTTGTGATTAGCAGACAGCCAAAAGTAAAACATAAAACATAAATGTGTTTTGGCCATCCAATTATTTACCATGCACACCATCAAATATGAATACACGGTTTTCAAATAATTGCAATGCATACTATTGAAGAATAGCCTACTATAAAACTTCATGTTCAAACACTGATCAAGACAAAAATGGGAAATGATGGATGGTTATTTCACTATATAAATAGGCCTATTCCTGTGGAACCGGGAGTCAAGCAAAAGGGAATGCATCCCATGTTCTTGTCAGGGTCCCCAGTTCAAAAGTGATTAATTTGGATGGGGTCACGCCCTGACAAGGTTGAGAAACACCAGTGACCACACTACTCTATGAATTTGATGATGGCACACTCACGCACGCACGCACGCATGCACACACACACACTCCCACACACACACACACACACACTCCCACACACACGCACACACACACACACACACACACACACACACACACACACACACACACACACACACACACACACACACACACACACACACACACCGGTGTAAAGCTGGGAGGCCGCATTTGAAGCCTGTCAAGGTCACACCTTGACCCTAGACCTTAGGAGTGTCTTTGAGCGACGGGAGCAGGTTCCCCAGATTCAGCTTCACCTTCTGAACAAAAGTATGTCTTGTTTGAAACAAAAGGACTTTTGGAAAGGGCCTAAAGGTGGCGCTAACCGTCAAACTACAGGGAGTGTTGTGCATTCTTTTTTTTTAATCCGACAGATACCTCTCTGGACTCACTTTTTCCCGCTGAATCCGAATATATCAACGACGAGACTGTCTGACCTTGGGAAAGTGGTGAAAAAGGGCGCTAAAGTTTGTAAAAATGTCACCTTTGCATCCAAAAAGGACATATTTCCTGTGATTTTTTCCAATCAAGGGGCATGTATTCCCACTTACTTTTTCCCCCCGATTCCAACGGTGGTGGTCTTATCTCTCTACGACGTCAGGAAGTGGGTGTAAACGCCCACTTCCTGTCCCCAGCCCCCCGAAATGTTGTGGAAAACGGGACCAATTCCATTAAATCCGGCATGAAAAAGTGATTCAGAAAATGTGTTGTTTGAAAAAAAATAATAATAATTGAGCTCTAGGGGCTGAAAAAACGTGTCTCTTTTGATTTGGCGGAGAGTTAGCAGTGTCGGAGAGCTACGAAACCACTTCCATCGGATTCGGGACGCTTCAAACATTTAGAAACAGTCTTGTTTGTGAAGACAGCAATTTTTTTGAATATCTTATTGAATTTTAAAGCTGGGAGGCCGCAAATTAAAGCCTTAAATGTCAACGCTTGACCTTTGGGTCTTCCGAGTGTCTTTGAGCGTCGGGAGCGGGCTCCCTAGACTCACTTTTTCCCGCTGAATACAGCCGTGGTGGTCTCGTGTCTCTACGATGTCGGGAAGTGGGTGTACTAGCCACTTAGCCGCCAGAAATCTTCTGTAAAAAACCGAGACCATTTTCCGACTCAGAACGGCGAGGCGAACGCGCTGATATGTGTTTCCCAGCACACGGACTTACGGTTCTCTTAATTGGCTAGGGTTAGGGTTAGTTTTCAACGCGCGATAGCTCTTGAACGATACGTCCGTCAGACAAGTAATTGACGTTGGCGTTTCCAGCTTTCCGAGGCCTACGATCTGATATGTCCGCCATTGTCGTGCGACCCCCGTAGCCCCTAACCCTAACCCTAGATAACCCTAGTTTTACCTGATCGAAAGGTTTATAGGGTTACCGATGCTAAGAATGTGTTTTTGGTTGAAATGCTGAATTTAAAATTGAGTACCAGAAGCGAGCCACATATCATCGCGTTCGTCTTATCGATAGCTACGCGTGGACGCGACTAACTTTTATTTCTGACCTTTGTGGGAGGAGCTATCGCACTTTAAAGGCTACCTAGACCTATGTCCTACGTTACGTCCTACGCTGTAGAGACCTACGTCCTATGCTTCAGAGACCTACGTCCTACGTTTTAGAGACCTACGTCCTACGTTTTAGAGATCTACGTACCACGCTGTAGAGACGTACGTCCTACACTGTAGAGACGTACGTCCTACGCTTTAGAGACCTATGTCCTACGCTACGTCCTGCGTTTTAGAGATCTACGTCCTACGCTGTAGAGACGTACGTCCCACGCTGTAGAGACCTACGTCCTACGCTACGCCCTATGTTTCAGAGACCTACGTCCGTCCTACGTTACGTCCTACGCTTTAGAGACCTACGTCCTACGCTACGTCCTACGTTTTAGAGATCTACGTCCTACGCTGTAGAGACGTACGTCCTACGCTGTAGATACGTACGTCCTACGCTGTAGAGAACTACGTCCTGCGTTACCTCCCACGCTGTAGAGACCTACGTCCTACGCTGTAGAGACCTACGTCCCACGCTACGTCCTATGTTTTAGAGACCTACGTCTGTCCTACGTTACGTCCTACGCTGTAGAGACCTACGTCCTACGCTTTAGAGACGTACGTCCTACACTGTAGAGACGTACGTCCTACGCTTTAGAGACCTATGTCCTACGCTACGTCCTGCGTTTTAGAGACCTACGTCCTACGTTACGTCACACGCTGTAGAGACCTACGTCCTACGTTTTAGAGACCTACGTCCTACGTTACGTCACACGCTGTAGAGACCTACGTCCTACGTTTTAGAGACCTACGTCCTACGTTACGTCCTACGCTTTAGAGACCTACGTCTTACGTTTTAGAGACCTATGTCCTACGTTACGTCCTACGCTGTAGAGACCTACGTCCTACGCTTTAGAGACCTACGTCCTACGCTACGTCCTACGTTTTAGAGATCTACGTCCTACGCTGTAGAGACGTACGTCCTACGCTGTAGAGACGTACGTCCTACACTGTAGAGACGTACGTCCTACGCTTTAGAGACCTATGTCCTACGCTACGTCCTGCGTTTTAGAGACCTACGTCCTACGTTACGTCACACGCTGTAGGGACCTACGTCCTACGTTTTAGAGACCTACGTCCTACGTTACGTCACACGCTGTAGAGACCTACGTCCTACGTTTTAGAGACCTACGTCCTGCGTTACGTCCTACGCTTTAGAGACCTACGTCTTACGTTTTAGAGACCTATGTCCTACGTTACGTCCTACGCTGTAGAGACCTACGTCTTACGTTTTAGAGACCTGTGTCCTACGTTACGTCCTACGCTTTAGAGACCTACGTCTTACGTTTTAGAGACCTATGTCCTACGTTACGTCCTACGCTGTAGAGACCTACGTCCTACGCTTTAGAGACCTACGTCCTACGCTACGTCCTACGTTTTAGAGATCTACGTCCTACGCTGTAGAGACGTACGTCCTACGCTGTAGAGACGTACGTCCTACACTGTAGAGACGTACGTCCTACGCTTTAGAGACCTATGTCCTACGCTACGTCCTGCGTTTTAGAGATCTACGTCCTACGCTGTAGAGACGTACGTCCCACGCTGTAGAGACCTACATCCTACGCTTTAGAGACCTACGTCCTACGTTACGTCCTACGTTTTAGAGACCTACGTCCTACGTTTTAGAGACCTACGTCCTACGCTTTAGAGATCTACGTCCTACGCTGTAGAGACCTACGTCCTACGCTGTAGAGACCTACGTCCCACGCTACGTCCTACGCTGTATTTCATAGGCGTGATTGGCGTGGTTTGTTTGTGGGTGTGGTTTGTTTGTTTGTGGGCGTGACTTGATTGTTTGTGGGTTAGGGTTAGGGTTAGGGTTAGTGGCTTTATTGTTTGTGGGTGTGGTTTGTTTGTTTGTGGGCGTGTCTTGATTGTGGGCGTAGCATGTTTGTTTGTGGGAGTGGCTTGTTTGTGGGTGTGGCTTGATTGTTTGTGGGTGTGGCTTGTTTGTTTGTGGGCGTGTCTTGATTGTGGGCGTAGCATGTTTGTTTGTGGGAGTTGCTTGTTTGTGGGTGTGGCTTGATTGTTTGTGGGTGTGGCTTGATTGTTTGTGGGTGTGGCTTGTTTGTTTGTGGGCGTAGCATGTTTGTTTGTGGGAGTGGCTTGTTTGTGGGTGTGGCTTGATTGTTTGTGGGTGTGGCTTGATTGTTTGTGGGTGTGGCTTGTTTGTTTGTGGGCGTAGCATGTTTGTTTGTGGGAGTTGCTTGTTTGTGGGTGTGGCTTGATTGTTTGTGGGTGTGGCTTGATTGTTTGTGGGCGTAGCATGTTTGTTTGTGGGAGTTGCTTGTTTGTGGGTGTGGCTTGATTGTTTGTGGGTGTGGCTTGATTGTTTGTGGGTGTGGCTTGTTTGTTTGTGGGCGTAGCATGTTTGTTTGTGGGAGTTGCTTGTTTGTGGGTGTGGCTTGATTGTTTGTGGGTGTGGCTTGATTGTTTGTGGGTGTGGCTTGTTTGTTTGTGGGCGTAGCATGTTTGTTTGTGGGAGTGGCTTGTTTGTGGGTGTGGCTTGTTTGTTTGTGGGTGTGGCTTTATTGTTTGTGTGGGAGTGGCTTGATTGTTTGTGGGTGTGGCTTGTTTGTTTGTGGGCGTGTCTTGATTGTGGGTGTGGCTTGATTGTTTGTGGGTGTGGCTTGTTTGATTGTGGGTGTGGTTTGTTTGTTTGTGGGCGTGTCTTGATTGTGGGTGTGGCTTGATTGTTTGTGGGTGTGGCTTGTTTGATTGTGGGTGTGGCTTGTTTGTTTGTGTGCGTAGCATGTTTGTTTGTGGGAGTGGCTTGTTTGTGGGTGTGGCTTGTTTGTTTGTGGGCGTAGCATGTTTGTTTGTGGGAGTGGCTTGTTTGTGGGCGTGTCTTGATTGTGGGTGTGGCTTGATTGTTTGTGGGTGTGGCTTGTTTGATTGTGGGTGTGGCTTGTTTGTTTGTGTGCGTAGCATGTTTGTTTGTGGGAGTGGTTTGTTTGTGGGTGTGGCTTGTTTGTGGGTGTGGCTTGATTGTTTGTGGGTGTGGCTTGTTTGTTTGTGTGCGTAGCATGTTTGTTTGTGGGAGTGGCTTGTTTGTGGGTGTGGCTTGTTTGTGGGTGTGGCTTGATTGTTTGTGGGTGTGGCTTGTTTGTTTGTGGGCGTGTCTTGATTGTGGGCGTAGCATGCTTGTTTGTGGGAGTGGCTTGTTTGTGGGTGTGGCTTGTTTGTTTGTGGGTGTGGCTTTATTGTTTGTGTGGGAGTGGCTTGATTGTTTGTGGGTGTGGCTTGATTGTTTGTGGGTGTGGCTTGATTGTTTGTGGGTGTGGCTTGTTTGTTTGTGGGCGTAGCATGTTTGTTTGTGGGAGTGGCTTGTTTGTGGGTGTGGCTTGTTTGTTTGTGGGTGTGGCTTTATTGTTTGTGTGGGAGTGGCTTGATTGTTTGTGGGTGTGGCTTGTTTGTTTGTGGGCGTGTCTTGATTGTGGGTGTGGCTTGATTGTTTGTGGGTGTGGCTTGTTTGATTGTGGGTGTGGCTTGTTTGTTTGTGTGCGTAGCATGTTTGTTTGTGGGAGTGGCTTGTTTGTGGGTGTGGCTTGTTTGTTTGTGGGCGTAGCATGTTTGTTTGTGGGAGTGGCTTGTTTGTGGGCGTGTCTTGATTGTGGGTGTGGCTTGATTGTTTGTGGGTGTGGCTTGTTTGATTGTGGGTGTGGCTTGTTTGTTTGTGTGCGTAGCATGTTTGTTTGTGGGAGTGGCTTGTTTGTGGGTGTGGCTTTATTGTTTGTGGGTGTGGTTTGTTTGTTTGTGGGCGTGTCTTGATTGTGGGCGTAGCATGTTTGTTTGTGGGAGTTGCTTGTTTGTGGGTGTGGCTTGATTGTTTGTGGGAGTGGCTTGATTGTTTGTGGGTGTGGCTTGTTTGTTTGTGGGCGTAGCATGTTTGTTTGTGGGAGTGGCTTGTTTGATTGTGGGTGTGGCTTGTTTGTTTGTGGGCGTAGCATGTTTGTTTGTGGGAGTGGCTTGTTTGTGGGTGTGGCTTTATTGTTTGTGGGTGTGGTTTGTTTGTTTGTGGGCGTGTCTTGATTGTGGGCGTAGCATGTTTGTTTGTGGGAGTTGCTTGTTTGTGGGTGTGGCTTGATTGTTTGTGGGAGTGGCTTGATTTTTTGTGGGTGTGGCTTGTTTGTTTGTGGGCGTAGCATGTTTGTTTGTGGGAGTGGCTTGTTTGTGGGTGTGGCTTGTTTGTTTGGTGTGGCTTTATTGTTTGTGTGGGAGTGGCTTGATTGTTTGTGGGTGTGGCTTGTTTGTTTGTGGGCGTGTCTTGATTGTGGGTGTGGCTTGATTGTTTGTGGGTGTGGCTTGTTTGATTGTGGGTGTGGCTTGTTTGTTTGTGTGCGTAGCATGTTTGTTTGTGGGTGTGGCTTGTTTGTTTGTGGGAGTTGCTTGTTTGTGGGTGTGGCTGATTGTTTGTGGGAGTGGCTTGATTGTTTGTGGGTGTGGCTTGTTTGTTTGTGGGCGTGTCTTGATTGTGGGTGTGGCTTGATTGTTTGTGGGTGTGGCTTGTTTGATTGTGGGTGTGGCTTGTTTGTTTGTGGGAGTTGCTTGTTTGTGGGTGTGGCTTGATTGTTTGTGGGAGTGGCTTGATTGTTTGTGGGTGTGGCTTGTCTGTTTGTGGGCGTGTCTTGATTGTGGTTGTGGCTTGATTGTTTGTGGGTGTGGCTTGATTGTTTGTGGGTGTGGCTTGTTTGTTTGTGGGAGTTGCTTGTTTGTGGGTGTGGCTGATTGTTTGTGGGAGTGGCTTGATTGTTTGTGGGTGTGGCTTGTTTGTTTGTGGGCGTGTCTTGATTGTGGGTGTGGCTTGATTGTTTGTGGGTGTGGCTTGTTTGATTGTGGGTGTGGCTTGTTTGTTTGTGGGAGTTGCTTGTTTGTGGGTGTGGCTTGATTGTTTGTGGGTGTGGCTTGATTGTTTGTGGGTGTGGCTTGTTTGTTTGTGGGCGTAGCATGTTTGTTTGTGGGAGTGGCTTGTTTGTGGGTGTGGCTTGATTGTTTGTGGGTGTGGCTTGATTGATTGTGGGTGTGGCTTGTTTGTTTGTGTGCGTAGCATGTTTGTTTGTGGGAGTGGCTTGTTTGTGGGTGTGGCTTGTTTGATTGTGGGTGTGGCTTGTTTGTTTGTGTGCGTAGCATGTTTGTTTGTGGGAGTGGCTTGTTTGTGGGTGTGGCTTGTTTGTTTGTGGGTGTGGCTTTATTGTTTGTGTGGGAGTGGCTTGATTGTTTGTGGGTGTGGCTTGTTTGTTTGTGGGCGTGTCTTGATTGTGGGTGTGGCTTGATTGTTTGTGGGTGTGGCTTGTTTGATTGTGGGTGTGGCTTGTTTGTTTGTGTGCGTAGCATGTTCGTTTGTGGGAGTGGCTTGTTTGTGGGTGTGGCTTGTTTGTTTGTGGGCGTAGCATGTTTGTTTGTGGGAGTGGCTTGTTTGTGGGCGTGTCTTGATTGTGGGTGTGGCTTGATTGTTTGTGGGTGTGGCTTGTTTGATTGTGGGTGTGGCTTGTTTGTTTGTGTGCGTAGCATGTTTGTTTGTGGGAGTGGCTTGTTTGTGGGTGTGGCTTGTTTGTTTGTGGGCGTAGCATGTTTGTTTGTGGGAGTGGCTTGTTTGTGGGTGTGGCTTTATTGTTTGTGGGTGTGGTTTGTTTGTTTGTGGGCGTGTCTTGATTGTGGGCGTAGCATGTTTGTTTGTGGGAGTTGCTTGTTTGTGGGTGTGGCTTGATTGTTTGTGGGAGTGGCTTGATTGTTTGTGGGTGTGGCTTGTTTGTTTGTGGGCGTAGCATGTTTGTTTGTGGGAGTGGCTTGTTTGTGGGTGTGGCTTGTTTGTTTGTGGGTGTGGCTTTATTGTTTGTGTGGGAGTGGCTTGATTGTTTGTGGGTGTGGCTTGTTTGTTTGTGTGCGTAGCATGTTTGTTTGTGGGAGTGGCTTGTTTGTGGGTGTGGCTTGTTTGTTTGTGGGTGTGGCTGATTGTTTGTGGGAGTGGCTTGATTGTTTGTGGGTGTGGCTTGTTTGTTTGTGGGCGTGTCTTGATTGTGGGTGTGGCTTGATTGTTTGTGGGTGTGGCTTGTTTGTTTGTGGGAGTTGCTTGTTTGTGGGTGTGGCTTGATTGTTTGTGGGAGTGGCTTGATTGTTTGTGGGTGTGGCTTGTTTGTTTGTGGGCGTGTCTTGATTGTGGGTGTGGCTTGATTGTTTGTGGGTGTGGCTTGATTGTTTGTGGGTGTGGCTTGTTTGTTTGTGTGCGTAGCATGTTTGTTTGTGGGAGTGGCTTGTTTGTGGGTGTGGCTTGTTTGATTGTGGGTGTGGCTTGTTTGTTTGTGTGCGTAGCATGTTTGTTTGTGGGAGTGGCTTGTTTGTGGGTGTGGCTTGTTTGTTTGTGGGCGTGTCTTGATTGTGGGCGTAGCATGTTTGTTTGTGGGAGTTGCTTGTTTGTGGGTGTGGCTTGATTGTTTGTGGGAGTGGCTTGATTGTTTGTGGGTGTGGCTTGTTTGTTTGTGGGCGTGTCTTGATTGTGGGTGTGGCTTGATTGTTTGTGGGTGTGGCTTGTTTGATTGTGGGTGTGGCTTGTTTGTTTGTGTGCGTAGCATGTTTGTTTGTGGGAGTGGCTTGTTTGTGGGTGTGGCTTGTTTGTTTGTGGGTGTGGTTTGTTTGTTTGTGGGCGTGTCTTGATTGTGGGTGTGGCTTGTTTGTGGGTGTGGCTTGATTGTTTGTGGGGGTGGCTTGTTTGTGGGTGTGGCTTGTTTGTGGATTGTTTATTTGTGGGCAAACAATAGAGCCACACCCACAAATAAACAAGCCACAACCACAAACAATAAAGCCACACCCACAAACAAGACACGCCCACAAACAATCAAGCCACACCCACAAACAAGCAACTCCCACAAACAAACATGCTACGCCCACAAACAAACAAGCCACACCCACAAACAATCAAGCCACACCCACAAACAACAAAGCCACTCCCACAAACAAACAAGTCACGCCCACAAACAATCAAGCCACACCCACAAACAACAAAGCCACACCCACAAACAATCAAGACACGCCCACAAACAATCAAGACACGCCCACAAACAATCAAGCCACACCCACAAACAATCAAGCCACACCCACAAACAAACAAGCCACTCCCACAAACAAACAAGTCACACAGCCACACCCACAAACAAGCCACTCCCACAAACAATCAAGCCACACCCACAAACAAACATGCTACGCCCACAATCAAGACACGCCCACAAACAAACAAACCACACCTACAAACAATCAAGCCACACCCACAAACAATCAAGCCACACCCACAAACAATTAAGCCACACCCACAAACAAGCCACTCCCACAAACAATCAAGACACGCCCACAAACAATCAAGCCACACCCACAAACAATCAAGCCACACCAACAAACAACAAAGCCACTCCCACAAACAAACAAGTCACACCCACAAACAATCAAGCCACTCCCACAAACAATCAAGACACGCCCACAAACAATCAAGCCACACCCACAAACAACAAAGCCACTCCCACAAACAAACAAGTCACACCCACAAACAATCAAGCCACTCCCACAAACAATCAAGACACGCCCACAAACAATCAAGCCACACCCACAAACAATCAAGACACGCCCACAAACAATCAAGCCACACCCACAAACAATCAAGCCACACCCACAAACAACAAAGCCACTCCCACAAACAAACAAGTCACGCCCACAAACAATCAAGCCACACCCACAAACAATCAAGCCACACCAACAAACAATCAAGCCACTCCCACAAACAATCAAGCCACACCCACAAACAAGCCACTCCCACAAACAAACATGCTACGCCCACAATCAAGACACGCCCACAAACAAACAAGTCACACCCACAAACAATCAAGCCACACCCACAAACAATCAAGCCACACCCACAAACAATCAAGCCACACCCACAAACAATCAAGACACGCCCACAAACAATCAAGCCACACCCACAAACAACAAAGCCACACCCACAAACAATCAAGCCACTCCCACACAAACAATCAAGCCACACCCACAAACAAACAAGCCACACCCACAAACAAGCCACACCCACAAACAATCAAGCCACACCCGCAAACGCCACACCCACAAACAAACAAGCCACACCCACAAACAAACAAACCACACCCACAAACAACAAAGCCACTCCCACAAACAAACAAGTCACACCCACAAACAATCAAGCCACACCCACAAACAAACAAACCACACCCACAAACAACAAAGCCACTCCCACAAACAAACAAGTCACACCCACAAACAATCAAGCCACACCCACAAACAATCAAGACACGCCCACAAACAATCAAGCCACACCCACAAACAATCAAGCCACACCCACAAAAAACAAGCCACACCCACAAACAAACAAGCCACACCCACAAACAAGCCACACCCACAAACAATCAAGCCACACCCGCAAACGCCACACCCACAAACAAACCACACCCACAAACAAACAAACCACACCCACAAACAACAAAGCCACTCCCACAAACAAACAAGTCACACCCACAAACAATCAAGCCACACCCACAAACAAACAAACCACACCCACAAACAACAAAGCCACTCCCACAAACAAACAAGTCACACCCACAAACAATCAAGCCACACCCACAAACAATCAAGACACGCCCACAAACAATCAAGCCACACCCACAAACAACAAAGCCACTCCCACAAACAAACAAGTCACACCCACAAACAATCAAGCCACACCCACAAACAATCAAGCCACACCCACAAACAATCAAGCCACACCCACAAACAATCAAGACACGCCCACAAACAATCAAGCCACACCCACAAACAACAAAGCCACACCCACAAACAATCAAGACACGCCCACAAACAATCAAGCCACACCCACAAACAACAAAGCCACACCCACAAACAATCAAGCCACACCCACAAACAACAAAGCCACTCCCACAAACAAACAAGTCACACCCACAAACAATCAAGCCACACCCACAAACAATCAAGACACGCCCACAAACAATCAAGCCACACCCACAAACAACAAAGCCACTCCCACAAACAAACAAGTCACACCCACAAACAATCAAGCCACACCCACAAACAATCAAGACACGCCCACAAACAATCAAGCCACACCCACAAACAATCAAGCCACACCCACAAAAAACAAGCCACACCCACAAACAAACAAGCCACACCCACAAACAATCAAGCCACACCCACAAACAATCAAGCCACACCCACAAACAATCAAGCCACACCCGCAAACGCCACACCCACAAACAAACAAGCCACACCCACAAACAATAAAGCCACTCCCACAAACAATCAAGCCACGCCCACAAACAAACCACACCCACAAACAATTAAGCCACACCCACAAACAATTAAGCCACACCCACAATCAATCAAGCCACACCCACAAACAAGCCACACCCGCAATCAATCAAGCCACACCCACAAACAAGCCACACCCGCAATCAATCAAGCCACACCCACAAACAAACAAACCACACCGACAATCAATATTTTCTTTCTTTCTTTCTTTATTCTTTTCTTTCTTTCTTTCTTTCTTTCTTTCTTTCTTTCTTTCTTCATTCATTCATTCTTTAATTCATTATTTATTTATTTATTCTTTCTTTCTTTCTTTCTTTATTCATTTATTCATTTATTCATTTATTCATTCTTTAATTCATTATTCATTCTTTAATTCATTATTCATTATTTAATTCATTATTTATTTATTTATTTATTTATTCTTTATTTATTCATTTATTCATTTATTCATTTATTCATTCTTTAATTCATTATTCATTCTTTAATTCATTATTTTTTTATTCTTTATTTTTTTATTTATTCTTTATTTATTCATTTATTCATTTATTCATTCTTTAATTCATTATTTATTCATTTATTCATTTATTCATTTATTAATTAATTCATTCATTCATTCTTTAATTCATTATTTATTTATTTATTCTTTCTTTCTTTATTCATTTATTCATTTATTCATTTATTCATTTATTCATTTATTCATTTATTCATTCTTTAATTCCTTATTCATTCTTTAATTCATTATTTATTTATTTATTCATTTATTCATTTATTCATTCATTCATTTATTCATTTATTCATTTATTCATTCTTTAATTCATTATTCATTCTTTAATTCATTATTCATTATTTAATTCATTATTTATTTATTCATTTATTTATTCTTTATTTATTCATTTATTCATTTATTCATTTATTCATTTATTCATTTATTCATTCTTTAATTCATTATTCATTCTTTAATTCATTATTTTTTTATTCTTTATTTTTTTATTTATTCTTTATTTATTCATTTATTCATTTATTCATTTATTCATTTATTCATTCTTTAATTCATTATTTATTCATTTATTCATTTATTAATTAATTCATTCATTCATTCTTTAATTCATTATTTATTTATTTATTCTTTCTTTCTTTCTTTATTCATTTATTCATTTATTCATTTATTCATTCTTTAATTCCTTATTCATTCTTTAATTCATTATTTATTTATTTATTCATTTATTCATTTATTCATTTATTCATTTATTCATTCTTTAATTCATTATTTATTTATTTATTTATTCATTTATTCATTTATTCATTTATTCATTTATTCATTCATTCTTTAATTCATTATTTATTTATTTATTTATTCTTTATTTATTCATTTATTCATTTATTCATTTATTCATTCTTTAATTCATTATTCATTTTTTTTTTATTCTTTATTTATTCATTTATTCATATATTTATTCATTTATTCATTTATTCATTTATTCATTTATTCATTCATTCATTCATTCATTCATTCTTTAATTCATTATTTTTTTATTTTTTTATTCTTTCATTCTTTCTTTCTTTCTTTCTTTCTTTCTTTTTTTATTCATTATTTATTTATTTATTTATTTATTCATTTATTCATTTATTCATTTATTCATTTATTCATTTATTCATTTATTCATTTATTCATTCTTTAATTCATTATTTATTTATTTATTTATTTATTCATTTATTTATTTATTCATTTATTCATTTATTCATTTATTCATTCTTTAATTCATTTTTTATTTATTTATTTATTCTTTATTTATTCATTTATTCATTTATTCATTTATTCATTATTTAATTCATTATTCATTATTTTTTTATTCTTTATTTATTCATTTATTCATTTATTCATTTATTCATTTATTCATTTATTCATTATTTAATTCATTATTCATTATTTTTTTATTTTTTTATTCTTTCATTCTTTCTTTCTTTCTTTCTTTCTTTCTTTTTTTATTCATTTATTCATTTATTCATTTATTCATTTATTCATTTATTCATTTATTCATTCTTTCATTCATATATTCATATATTTCATATATATATATATATATTTCATATATATTCATATAATTCATTATTTATTTATTTATTTATTCATTTATTCATTTATTCATTTATTCATTCTTTAATTCATTATTCATTCTTTAATTCATTATTTTTTTATTCTTTATTTATTCATTTATTCATATATTTATTCATTTATTCATTTATTCATTTATTCATTTATTCATTTATTCATTCATTCATTCATTCATTCATTCATTCTTTAATTCATTATTTTTTTATTCTTTCATTCTTTCTTTCTTTCTTTCTTTCTTTCTTTCTTTCTTTATTCATTTATTCATTTTTTCATTTATTCATTTATTCATTCTTTAATTCATTATTTATTCATTTATTCATTTATTTATTAATTAATTCATTCATTCATTCATTCATTATTTATTTATTTATTCTTTCTTTCTTTCTTTCTTTCTTTCTTTCTTTCTTTATTCATTTATTCATTTATTCATTCTTTAATTCATTATTTATTCATTCATTCATTCATTCATTTATTCATTTATTCATTCATTCATTTATTCATTTATTCATTCTTTAATTCCTTATTCATTCTTTAATTCATTATTTATTTATTTATTCATTTATTCATTTATTCATTCATTCATTTATTCATTTATTCATTTATTCATTCTTTAATTCATTATTCATTCTTTAATTCATTATTCATTATTTAATTCATTATTTATTTATTCATTTATTTATTCTTTATTTATTCATTTATTCATTTATTCATTTATTCATTTATTCATTTATTCATTCTTTAATTCCTTATTCATTCTTTAATTCATTATTTATTTATTTATTCATTTATTCATTTATTCATTCATTCATTTATTCATTTATTCATTTATTCATTCTTTAATTCATTATTCATTCTTTAATTCATTATTCATTATTTAATTCATTATTTATTTATTCATTTATTTATTCTTTATTTATTCATTTATTCATTTATTCATTTATTCATTTATTCATTTATTCATTCTTTAATTCATTATTCATTCTTTAATTCATTATTTTTTTATTCTTTATTTTTTTATTTATTCTTTATTTATTCATTTATTCATTTATTCATTTATTCATTTATTCATTCTTTAATTCATTATTTATTCATTTATTCATTTATTAATTAATTCATTCATTCATTCTTTAATTCATTATTTATTTATTTATTCTTTCTTTCTTTCTTTATTCATTTATTCATTTATTCATTTATTCATTCTTTAATTCCTTATTCATTCTTTAATTCATTATTTATTTATTTATTCATTTATTCATTTATTCATTTATTCATTTATTCATTCTTTAATTCATTATTTATTTATTTATTTATTCATTTATTCATTTATTCATTTATTCATTTATTCATTCATTCTTTAATTCATTATTTATTTATTTATTTATTCTTTATTTATTCATTTATTCATTTATTCATTTATTCATTCTTTAATTCATTATTCATTATTTTTTTATTCTTTATTTATTCATTTATTCATATATTTATTCATTTATTCATTTATTCATTTATTCATTTATTCATTCATTCATTCATTCATTCATTCTTTAATTCATTATTTTTTTATTTTTTTATTCTTTCATTCTTTCTTTCTTTCTTTCTTTCTTTCTTTTTTTATTCATTATTTATTTATTTATTTATTTATTCATTTATTCATTTATTCATTTATTCATTTATTCATTTATTCATTTATTCATTTATTCATTTATTCATTCTTTAATTCATTATTTATTTATTTATTTATTTATTCATTTATTTATTTATTCATTTATTCATTTATTCATTTATTCATTCTTTAATTCATTTTTTATTTATTTATTTATTCTTTATTTATTCATTTATTCATTTATTCATTTATTCATTATTTAATTCATTATTCATTATTTTTTTATTCTTTATTTATTCATTTATTCATTTATTCATTTATTCATTTATTCATTTATTCATTATTTAATTCATTATTCATTATTTTTTTATTTTTTTATTCTTTCATTCTTTCTTTCTTTCTTTCTTTCTTTCTTTTTTTATTCATTTATTCATTTATTCATTTATTCATTTATTCATTTATTCATTTATTCATTCTTTCATTCATATATTCATATATTTCATATATATATATATATATTTCATATATATTCATATAATTCATTATTTATTTATTTATTTATTCATTTATTCATTTATTCATTTATTCATTTATTCATTCTTTAATTCATTATTCATTCTTTAATTCATTATTTTTTTATTCTTTATTTATTCATTTATTCATATATTTATTCATTTATTCATTTATTCATTTATTCATTTATTCATTTATTCATTCATTCATTCATTCATTCATTCATTCTTTAATTCATTATTTTTTTATTCTTTCATTCTTTCTTTCTTTCTTTCTTTCTTTCTTTCTTTATTCATTTATTCATTTTTTCATTTATTCATTTATTCATTCTTTAATTCATTATTTATTCATTTATTCATTTATTTATTAATTAATTCATTCATTCATTCATTATTTATTTATTTATTCTTTCTTTCTTTCTTTCTTTCTTTCTTTCTTTCTTTATTCATTTATTCATTTATTCATTCTTTAATTCATTATTTATTCATTCATTCATTCATTCATTTATTCATTTATTCATTCATTCATTCATTCATTCATTCATTCATTATTTAATTCATTATTTATTTATTTATTCTTTCTTTCTTTCTTTCTTTCTCTTTCTTTCTTTCTTTCTTTCTTTCTTTCTTTCTTTATTCATTTATTCATTTATTCATTTATTCATTTATTCATTCATTCATTCATTCATTCATTCTTTAATTCATTATTTTTTTATTTTTTTATTCTTTCATTCTTTCTTTCTTTCTTTCTTTCTTTCTTTTTTTATTCATTTATTCATTTATTCATTTATTCATTTATTCATTTATTCATTCATTCATTCTTTAATTCATTATTTATTCATTTATTCATTTATTAATTAATTCATTCATTCATTCATTCTTTAATTCATTATTTATTTATTTATTCTTTATTCATTTATTCATTTATTCATTTATTCATTTATTCATTTATTCATTTATTCATTATTTAATTCATTATTCATTCTTTAATTCATTATTTATTTATTTATTTATTCATTTATTCATTTATTCATTTATTCATTTATTCATTTATTCATTTATTCATTTATTCATTCTTTCATTCATATATTTATATATTTCATATATATATATATATATTTCATATATATTCATATAATTCATTATTTATTTATTTATTTATTCTTTCATTCTTTCTTTCTTTCTTTCTTTATTTCTTTCTTTATTCATTTATTCATTTATTCATTTATTCATTTATTCATTTATTCATTCTTTAATTCATTATTTTTTTATTCTTTCATTCTTTCTTTCTTTCTTTCTTTCTTTCTTTCTTTATTCATTTATTCATTTATTCATTTATTCATTTATTCATTTATTCATTCTTTAATTCATTATTTATTCATTTATTCATTTATTAATTAATTCATTCATTCATTCATTCTTTAATTCATTATTTATTTATTTATTCTTTATTCATTTATTCATTTATTCATTTATTCATTTATTCATTTATTCATTTATTCATTATTTAATTCATTATTCATTCTTTAATTCATTATTTATTTATTTATTTATTCATTTATTCATTTATTCATTTATTCATTTATTCATTTATTCATTTATTCATTTATTCATTTATTCATTCTTTCATTCATATATTTATATATTTCATATATATATATATATATTTCATATATATTCATATAATTCATTATTTATTTATTTATTTATTCTTTCATTCTTTCTTTCTTTCTTTCTTTATTTCTTTCTTTATTCATTTATTCATTTATTCATTTATTCATTTATTCATTTATTCATTCTTTAATTCATTATTTTTTTATTCTTTCATTCTTTCTTTCTTTCTTTCTTTCTTTCTTTCTTTATTCATTTATTCATTTATTCATTTATTCATTTATTCATTCTTTAATTCATTATTTATTCATTTATTCATTTATTTATTAATTAATTCATTCATTCATTCATTATTTATTTATTTTTTCATTCATTCATTCATTCTTTCTTTCTTTCTTTCTTTCTTTCTTTCTTCCTTCCTTCTTTATTTATTTATTTATTCATTCATTCATTCATTCATTCATTCATTCATTAATTCATTAATTCATTAATTCATTCATTCATTCTTTAATTCAATATTTATTTATTCTTTCATTCTTTCTTTATTTCTTTATTTCTTTATTTCTTTATTTATTTATTTATTTATTTATTTATTTATTTATTTATTTATTCATTCATTCATTCATTCATTCTTTAATTCATTATTTATTTATTCTTTCATTCTTTCTTTCTTTCTTTCTTTCTTTCTTTCTTTATTTATTCATTAATTCATTAATTCATTAATTCATTAATTCATTCATTATTTATTTATTTTTTCATTCATTCATTCATTCTTTCTTTCTTTCTTTCTTTCTTTCTTTCTTTCTTTCTTCCTTCCTTCTTTATTTATTTATTTATTCATTCATTCATTCATTCATTCATTCATTCATTCATTCATTCATTCATTCTTTAATTCAATATTTATTCTTTATTCATTATATATTTATTCTTTCTTTCTTTCTTTCTTTCTTTCTTTCTTTCTTTCTTTCTTTCTTTCTTTCTTTCTTTCTTTCTTTCTTTCTTTCTTTCTTTCTTTCTTTCTTTCTTTCTTTCTTTCTTTCTTTCTTTCTTTCCTTCATTCATTCATTCATTCATTCATTCATTCATTCATTCATTCATTCATTCATTATTTATTTATTCTTTCATTCATTCTTTCTTTCTTTCTTTCTTTCTTTCTTTATTTATTCTTTCATTCATTCTTTCTTTCTTTCTTTCTTTCTTTCTTTCTTTGTTCTTTCATTCTTTCTTTCTTTCTTTCGGACCAGAGACGGCCGAGATACGCCCGGGGACCCCTTCGCGGACCCCTTCGTTGACCCCCGCGGACCCCCACCCGGGCACGAGACCCACAGGGGCGGCCCCGGTCGCAACGAGATTCCCCCCATCCAAAACGGACCAGAGATGGCCAAGATACGCCCGGGGACCCCTTCGCGGACCCCCGCGGACCCCCGGACCCAGCCACTGTTGAGCAAGATTATGGTACACACATCACTCGCTCGCTCGCTCGCTCGCTCGCTCGCTCGCACGCACGCACGCACGCACGCACGCACGCACGCACGCACGTACGCATAACAGATAGTGTGCATAACAGATAGTCAGGGGAGACAGTGCTCAGTGCCTTTTGTTTGTTCCCTCAAAGCCGGTATTGAATATAACAGCATTGACTCAGCCAGGTGGAGAAGAAGAAGAAGAAGAAGAAGAAGAAGAAGAAGAAGAACAAATGCTTTCTGGTAAATCAAGTTTACCCAGGGTAACTGGACTAAAAAAAAAAAACAGTAATGCAATACAGTGAGGACATGAATAATAATTTGTCGGACCGCTGATTCGAACTGGCGACCTCTCGGTATCAAGACCGCTGCGCTATCGACTCGGCCACGGCTGCCCGTGGCTACAGAGACAGTACCATCAGGGGACCACAGGGTGGGGCCGTAGCCTAGCTATAGAGAACATTATGCCTTGATCCCGCAACTAGCTGGCTGATTGGCCAGGCCAGCATAGTCTGAGAGAGTCGGGAGCAGCAGGAGGGGGATTCCCCACAAAAAGTAAATAGAGGCGAGAAGAGACTGTCTTCTTAAACAATGGATGATGGAATGGATTTTATTTAGGTTTTGCAGCCTTCTTCAAAAGGTTAATTTGTTATGCTCCTCGCTCCTCGTCCGCAGTCTCGGATCTTGACCTGTGGCTGCGTACCCGGGCCGTTGAAACTCAAATGCGCTGCGTTATCCAGCAGACCAACGAGACTACGAAACCCAATGGAATTTTGGTAAGGTTCTTTTTCATTTTTTCCAGAGGGAGGTCAAAATATATTCTCAAATGTTAGGAAGGGACTACTGTTTGTTACGCTAAGATACAAGTTCTGTGTCCCGACCTGAAACTGACAGGTGGGTAATATCTCTATCTCTCTAGTGGATTCGTTTTTAGATCCATCATGTTCATTGTGTACTGTTAAAACACAACATCACTATATTGTTGTAACTGCCGGGGACACTTGCTGGTTTTATTTGTTTATTTACATTGCTTTGGGATATATTTATTTTGACACTTGTTGTACGTTTGGTCTACCTTTTATTTTGAAGTGCCCAGTGTAACAGAGTTAAATAGTTAGTTAAATTGAGTTGTTCATTTGCCCCTTATTGAGCAGTACCAGACATTGTTTTGTTGTTGCAAACTAAGATAATTTATATAGCACTTTGGTTCACTGCATATCACACTGTTTGTCCTAGTGGTGTTCCCGTAGCTGCCGCTCTGTATGTCCTAGTGGTGTTACCGTAGCTACCTCAGTGGATTCCGTGTTCCTATGAGGTGAGGCGGCTCTTTGAAAACGCTGTGATGTTATTTTAGGTTTTTGTTATGAAAGAGTGTTCATTTCAGCTGTAAATTGAAGCATACAGTGTCTAATATACATATGACGTTGGGTCATTATGATAATATTATCTGAGAGCAATGAATCTTTTTGTAAACAGCTTTTGGTTTATCACGGGGACTAGTGATGACGTCACGCAGTGTTATTCTTTTTGCACGAAAATAAAGTGAGTTTACTGTTTGTGTTGTGTTAACCACAGACAGTCTGAGGAAGCAGTGGACCAGTTCCAACTACAAATATGTGTTTTATTCGTCTGTTCTTACAGGTATGTGCTATATATATATTGTACCAACTATAACTTGTTATAATTTAATGTTTTGATGGTAGTTCTTCTGTGATTGCAAACTCAATGTTGAGCCCAGTATGCTGCTATGGTATTCTTATTTCAATATTGTATTTGTATTAAAGACCTCTTATAATAAAATTAAAACATGTATTAGACAGAGGCTAATGTTATTGGTTAGGCAAAAAGTATTGGACAGATAAGCTACTGTTATTGGTCAGGTTAAAAAAAGAGTGTTCAATAGCAGACCTAAAAGCACTACAAGCTTGAAAAATAGCAGATCTACGAGCTTGTAGGTCTGCTATTTTTTTAAACTGTCAGGATTTAAGACATTTTTGGAATCTGATCTCAGGTCAAAATGCATTAAAGAACCACCATTCTTCCGTGCGTATCATCTCTTTATAATAATACAAAATATATACAGGTTGGAAACAAAAACAACAAAAGGGGGAATTTACTCACGACCCATACAAATTGGTGTGCGACCCGCATATGGGTCCCTGTTTTGGGAAACTAAGGAATAGGGTTTGGGAAGCTCACTGACTTTAATGGAACATTAATGGAACATCTGCACTCTTAAGAGTGCAGATGGACCCATATCCATGTGTTCATGTGTACATTAACCTGTGAGGGTCCATTTGGTTCAAAACTATCACTCATTTTCCTTTCCTTTCCTTTGTTTAAATAACAATGCAGGATAACACATCGAAGAAGGTAAACTCATGAGCTACGTGTCCTCTCTCCCTCTCACCAGACACGGAGACATGTGACTACGGATGGCACAAGTTCCAGGGTCACTGCTACGCTACTTCCCCACCAGGAAGAGCTGGGACGCGGCTGAGAGGGAGTGTCGTGTCCATGGGGCCCACCTGACCAGCCTGCTGTCCCACGAGGAGCAACACTACGTCAACCGTACGTCCCACAAACGCTAATATGGTATCCGTTTCGCATTCGGGTTCTTGGAAACGCCCCCCAGCCACTGCGTTAGTTTCACTGAGGTTAGGTTTAGGTATGCTTTACTGAGGTTAGGTTTAGGTATAGTTTTACTGAGGTTAGGGTTAGGTATAGTTTGACTAGACTGTATATAGACGCCGCTAGACTGTATATAGACGGTGCTAGACTGTATATAGACGGTGCTAGACTGTATATAGACGCCGCTAGACTGTATATAGACGCGGCTAGACTGTATATAGACGCCGCTAGACTGTATATAGACGCGGCTAGACTGTATATAGACGCCGCTAGACTGTATATATAGACGCCGCTAGACTGTATATAGACGCCGCTAGACTGTATATAGACGCCGCTAGACTGTATATAGACACCGCTAGACTGTATATAGACGCCGCTAGACTGTATATAGACGCCGCTAGACTGTATATAGACGCCGCTAGACTGTATATAGACGCCGCTAGACTGTATATAGACGCCGCTAGACTGTATATAGACGGTGCTAGATATATAGACGGTGCTAGACTGTATATAGACGCCGCTAGACTGTATATAGACGCCGCTAGACTGTATATAGACGCCGCTAGACTGTATATAGACGCCGCTAGACTGTATATAGACGCCGCTAGACTGTATATAGACGCCGCTAGACTGTATATAGACGCGGCTAGACTGTATATAGACGCCGCTAGACTGTATATAGACGCGGCTAGACTGTATATAGACGCCGCTAGACTGTATATATAGACGCCGCTAGACTGTATATAGACGCCGCTAGACTGTATATAGACGCCGCTAGACTGTATATAGACGCCGCTAGACTGTATATAGACGCCGCTAGACTGTATATAGACGCCGCTAGACTGTATATAGACGCCGCTAGACTGTATATAGACGGTGCTAGATATATAGACGGTGCTAGACTGTATATAGACGCCGCTAGACTGTATATAGACGCCACTAGACTGTATATAGACGCCGCTAGACTGTATATAGACGCCGCTAGACTGTATATAGACGCCGCTAGACTGTATATAGACGCCGCTAGACTGTATATAGACCGTGCTAGACTGTATATAGACGGTGCTAGACTGTATATAGACGCCGCTAGACTGTATATAGACGCCGCTAGACTGTATATAGACGCCGCTAGACTGTATATAGACGCCGCTAGACTGTATATAGACGCCGCTAGACTGTATATAGACGGTGCTAGACTGTATATAGACGCCGCTAGACTGTATATAGACGCCGCTAGACTGTATATAGACGCCGCTAGACTGTATATAGACGCCGCTAGACTGTATATAGACGCCGCTAGACTGTATTTAGACGCCGCTAGACTGTATATAGACCGTGCTAGACTGTATATAGACCGTGCTAGACTGTATATAGACGGTGCTAGACTGTATATAGACGCCGCTAGACTGTATATAGACGCCGCTAGACTGTATATAGACGCCGCTAGACTGTATATAGACCGTGCTAGACTGTATATAGACGCCGCTAGACTGTATATAGACGCCGCTAGACTGTATATAGACGCCGCTAGACTGTATATAGACGCCGCTAGACTGTATATAGACGCCGCTAGACTGTATATAGACGCCGCTAGACTGTATATAGACGGTGCTAGACTGTATATAGACGCCGCTAGACTGTATTTAGACGCCGCTAGACTGTATATAGACCGTGCTAGACTGTATATATATAGACGGTGCTAGACTGTATATAGTATAATGTATATATTACTCTGATAGCTTGAGGCAGTTGCACTCACCTGGTTAGAAGCGTGACAAGGCTATGTGTCAGTCTTCTTTTACAGTGCTGAGAAGTCGTAATGAAGTCAAAACCTTTGATGTCAAAAAGTGGATTTTATTTAAGCGGCAATGTAGTTTTTGTTTGGAGAAACGTTTCCCAGAGGAGTTAGGTGACATTTTCATTGTGCAGGTGATCACCAGTGGCGTGCACAGACATTTAGTGAAAAAAGGGCACCATGTGCAGCGCGTGGAATTGATCAATGTCACCATGGTCCACATACTGTAAAAAAATAAACCCCAGACCCTTTTTTTTCTTCAAAAGGGCACATTTGAGGGAAAAGGGTGCTCTAGCACCCCGTAGTGTCTATCTGTGCACGCCACTGGTGATCACCTCCCGCCCACCCACTCACTCACAAACACGCACACACACACATGCACGTACGCACGCACGCACATACAGACGGATATATAAGTCACGTGTGCACTCAATAATACACAGAAATGATGATTATACGCAGAAATGCACTCTCACACAAAAACACAAAGACTGCAGTTGATTGTGTCCTTGTTGCAGTCATTCCACGAAACCGGTACGATTTGCAGTCCCTCTGACCTTCTAAGGTGTATTTTATCGATTGAGTCACCAAAAAATATTTTTAAAAGCTTTTTCCATCAATTTAAATGTTCCCTTTAATATTGTGAAGAAATTACATGGAATGTTCATGTCCCCAATGGACTTCGATGCAAGTGGACTTGAGATATGACAAAAATGTACAGAAATCCATAAATTATGTCATTCATAAAGCTATTGGTGCTTTATTGCCGGTCATGTTTAGTTTTTGAATAAATAGATGATTAATCATTAAAATAGCATTATATAGCTCTGTCACCCAATCACACTCAAACCTGTTACACAAGTCATTCTCCCCTCCATAACAATAATTAACTGGCCCTTTATTGTAGTGACCTTAGAGTATATATTAATCACCACAGGCAGCGTAGTGGCCATCTTGAGTAAAAATCACAATCCCGTTAATAACGAGGTTGACCTGTTATCATTTTCAACCCCGTTATTATATTATTCTATTTAAAAAGTACATACAAATATTAATTGAATGCCTGAGATGGGAAATTATGTTTTTCTGATAGCTATAAAGATGTCCTTAATATTGTGGGGTATTCAGGAAAGCAAAACCTTTCAGTCAACCTTTCAACAAACAAAAGGCCAAATCGTACCGGTTTCGTGGAATGACTGTTGAGAGGAACTGGGGAAGATAGTATAAACCTCTGTGTGTATTTCTATTTACGTCACAAAATATCCCCCAAAATCCTCTAATGTTGTAGGCCTAAACAAGCCATGGAGTGACAGACTATCAGATAGTTACGTGGCAGATCACAAAAGTGACACACATTTTGTGAAAGTGAGGACCAAAACACATCCATGAGTAAGACTAATGACAGAGAAACATTTGAAGAAAGAAGAAAAATATATACCTTCTAAATTATGCTCCGTCCCCTGGCATTGCTTTTGAAAACTGTTTGGTAATGGAAATACAAAGACAATACAATTTCAAGTCATAGTGAAACTTTAGCACATTAAAAGCTAAATGTGTGAAATTGTGCATGGCGGGATCTATTCTAACAAAGAGAGGCTTTGTGTAATTGTGTTACATTTCATGTTTAATTGTCTCCACTAGGCCGAAGGCATTGGGGGGGGGGGGGGGGGCACCCTATGTTTTGCACTCCGTCCGTGTGTGTGTTCGAGATGTAATCTCCGGCACCGTTGGCCCTGTCAATGCCAAAGTGTGCACATACACTCCCTGAGTGCCAACGAGGAACCTCTGCCTCTGTTATAGCGCCACAAGGAGGCCGACTTTTGTATCCTACAAATCGGTACACAGTATCTCTACTACAGGATTGGCCCATTTTGAAAAAAATGCCTCAAATTATGAACGCAGAGAGCAATTAGCCCTTCGCTAAGTCCCCCCCAACCGGTCCTTGTCCAATAGGCACGTTAGCAGCGAGGAGACAGGGGCAAGCTGTCCTTCTCCCCCATAGAGATGCATGTGAAATGACGGGATTTCTCCATATAAATAATCGATCATTTCAGTAGCAAGAGCATCAAAATGTCTTCTAAATCTGCAGTAGGCTATGCCCTGGACAAATTTGCATGACATTACTTAAATACCGTATACTAGAAATACGAGGACAATTACAGAGGGAGAAATCAACGTTTAACGACCACCCGACAGGTGTTTTCATGTTGCACGGTAAGACTACGGTCATTAGTATTCAGTTGTGTAACTTTCTCAACGTTAAGCCGTGTATTATGTTCAACAACACAGCCATGCAAAATAACATTGACAGCTATGAGATGGCGAAAGCTTGACCTGCATATATACTGTACTATAGAAACAGTTGCTAAACTATTTGGATTGGCATTGTACAATCGCTTTTTGGGGTGGGATTTAGTGAAGGGCTAATTTGCACACACATTCCTACTAGGCAGAGGAATAAATCCGACCACATTGTGGTCACATTGGCCTGTTATAGCGCCACCAGCAGGTGGACTTTTGCAAAACACATTTTAGGAACAAAATGCCTCAAATCATTACTTTGAATGTCAAAGGCGTCAGAGGAAATGGCACCCTTTTCACATTGGCCTATAGTGCCACCAGGAGGCCACGGTAACCTACCTGGCCTGGTGGAGACCTGTGCTCCGAGGAGCACTTCCCAGTATGATCAAGGTAGACGGACCATATGAGCCGTGTAGGCCAGCCTCTCCTGTATACTGTATAGCCACGCCTCAAACTGTGCCTGAATGGCTGGAGGTGTTCCACAGATGGAGGACCTGCATTTAGACTAAACTAATCCCTCTGCTCTCACATACTCAAAAGCAGATGCAAGAGAAGATAAGAGTGCTGGCAGACACCTCATCATACAAATTGGCCTCACCATCCATAAAGGAAAGACAAAAGTCCTCAAGGTCAACACAACACACAGAGATCCAGTGACACTAGAGAGGGAACAGCACTTGAGGAAGTAAAAGCCTTCACATACTTAGGCAGTGTCATAGACAGTCAGGGCGGCACGGATGCAGACGTCAGAGCCAGAATCGGCAAGGCAAGAGGCGTATTCATCCAACTGAAGACCATTTGGAGCTCCAAACAAATCAGCCAGCGGACAAAGCTCAGACTCTTCAGCTCAAACGTCAAGCCAGTACTATTGTACGGATCAGACAGAGACGTGGAGGACAACAAAGGCAACAACAATGAAGGTGCAAACGTTCATTAACAGCTGCCTGAGGAGAATCCTGAGCCTCCGCTGGCCAGACACCATCAGCAATAACGACCTCTGGCAGAGAGCGAGGCTACCACCAGTGGAAGAGGAGATTAAGAGAAGAAGGTGGGGATGGATAGGCCACACACTCCGGAAGCCCAATACCAGCATACCGTTTGTTTTCCCCCCTCACTGTATATGTTTCTTTTCCCTTTTTACCTCCTTTATGATGAATTCCTGTTCTGTTCTTTGGCTATATAGAAGTGTATATTTGTACGTCTCTAAATGTTTTGATGAATTGAACAAGGTGGACCCTCTTGAAAACAAGTGTAATGCTTTATTGGGTCGTCCACTCACAGTTAACAGTCTTTTTGTATTCAGTTGTGCTTGAAATGTACTGCAAACTGTTAATAAATATTTCAATCAATCAAAAGTTGCTGAACATTACTACATTCAAAATGTGGCACGTAGAGCAAACTACATTGGCTTTAAATCAAACCTCTCTTACGGTCCCTCTCTGGTAGCAAAAACAGGAGAATAACTCAAATGAATTGGACAGTCAACTAGTGCTGCACCATTCTTCACACAATGAGATGGCATACTGTAGGTGTCTGAATCTTGATCGCAATCTTTTTCGATTAATTGGGCAGCACTACAGGAGGCTACTCTTGAAAAGAGAACATCTGGGAAGGCCTGCTGTGGGCCCAATTATCAGCTGATGCAGATACATACAAGAAATTAATCATTGAAACATACTAGCTTGAATTTATTTAGCGCTTCTCTCTGGCATTAGACCCCACAGACAGGCAAACACGGCTGCATAATAATGACATTAATAGTGGGTGTTATTGTCATTTGGGTGTTTCTGCGTGCCAGCATGAAGTTAGTAAGTTACACACTTAAAACACACCCTCTATTAATTAATGTCATTTTCAGCTGTGTTTATACCGGTATATATTATATATATATATATATATATATATATATATATATATATATATATATATATATATATATATACGGCATTGAGTGGGTCATCCACCACGCCTCTTCAAATTGACATAGTATGGTGGAGAAAGAAAGTAAATTGAGGGGATTGCATGACTCATCTTCAGCTGGCAAACCAGTTTTCCTTTTTTCCCTGGTATTTTTTAGGATGTCTACTTCAGTAAAGAGACAGGAAACTGAGGGCAGAGAGAGGGGGTGGACATGCAACACACAGTTCTCCAGATAGAATCGAATCAGAAACGTTGCAGTTACTATATATATATATATATATATATATATATATATATATATGTATGTCAGAATGCCATATATATATATATATATGGCATTCTGACTCACAATTTAACCATTTAGCAGACGCTCTTAATCCAGAGCGATTTACAGTGAACAAGAACACATGGTATGCATCAAATACATAAAAACAATAGTCATCAATCATAACTAAGCTAAGAACCTAACAAATCCTACATTCTAACAGTAGAATATCTGTACAATGAAACTATGAGTATACACTAGAGTGCTATCTAAATGACATGATTTGATGTCTGCTACGGGCTAAGATGGTGTCTGAAGAGGTGGGTTTTCAGACTACAAACAGAAGATTGGGAGTGAGTCTGCAGTTCTGATTGCAATGGAAAGTTCATTCCATAGTTTTTGAGCCAGAAGGGAAGATTCTGGGACAGCGTTTTTAGTGAATGTTCTGCCAGCTTCCCTGTGTTGGCTGATCGGAGTGCACGGTGGGGTTTTATAGAGTCCGATCAGACTTTGAAGATACCTATGGGGGTGCCATACCTTTGGATGCTTTGAAGACCAGCATCAGAGTTTTGTACTACCAACTGGGAGCCAATGGAGGGACTCACTGTTCACTCAGCCCATGGTGTTTCCAGTGACCAAGTGACGTTAGAGGCCCTTCCCTCTTTCAATTTAGTAGGTCTACATCGCAACATCCTGAGTATTAGTTTAAGTGTGAGTGTGTATTGACTTGGTCATTATTTCCAGTGTGTTTCTTCATGTCAGGGTCACCTGGGTATAGTGGCGAAGTCACAAGCCAGGATATGAGTCCTCTCCTCTTCCTCCAGCGCTCTCTGTCCACCTTTCAGGAGTGCAGCTCTGGTTGAGTGCCTCTTGAGCTGGTCTACATCAGGTCCGAGGTGGAGGCAGGCAGCAAGCTCAGGTCAAGAGGGATGCAGATCAGTGGAGAAAAGGTGAATAATACATGATCTCTGTGAAATATATACGTTGTACGTACGCGTTTAATAAATGATGCATCCAAAGCACTTTACAATGTGCACTGTATGTGCACCAATGGCATTTCACAACTTGCATTGTTCCCAACTTGCATCACCGATCTGACCATATTTCCATAAGCATGTATGGAGAAGCGCCGATCCAACCCATATGCCCTATAGGGCATAAAAGGGACAAAAAGCTGGTATTTAAAAAGAAGTCTGTAAAAAACTAAAAGGTACAGCTTGATGCTGCTTGTCCAGCAAAAGCTCTTTAATTGTTTAAAAGACATTGAAGGAGACATTTTCAAATCATAGCATTTTGTTTCAGCATTCTTTTTAAATATCTGGGTCATGTGAATTTAAGGCACAAAGATAAATTAAGTTCAACAGAGAAGACAAACCGTACATGAGCACATATTTGAACTCCAGACATGATTTTTTTCCTTTCCATTGGCTTTTGCATATTGTTACGTTTATAAAAAATAAAAAATAAAGAACAACACAATAACAAAACAGACATTGCTACCCACAGTCAGACAGCAGGACGTACTCAAACTGAAGTACTGTCTCAAACTGAGAAACAGACTAGTGGACTGTTTAACCATTTAAGACCCTACACAATTTGTGTGACAAACAGAATAGCAGATCTACAAGCCTGCAAGACGTCAACAAGTAACGCATTATGAGCTTGTAGATCTATATAAATAAAGTGTGAATATGTTGGGCTATAATGACATGCCCAAAATAGGGACAGCATGTTGAAAGTGGTTAAAGCCTCTTCTCCTTATCGACACATTGTGAGCTTGTAGATCTGCTACTTTTGGTGTGGGATAGCATCGTACGACGGAGTTTAAAACCAGGCTTTAGTCATGACCTGTGATCTTTACCACACACCAAAAGCCGTTAGTGTCGTTTTGACATGTTTAGGACAGAACAGACAACGCCTCTGCTGAACAATGGCACGTCGATGTAGACAATATAAAATACTTTAATGATAAACTGATGTTAATAAACTCTAAGTAAACTAGTGAATATAGTTTTAAACTGAAGCAGCTCTCTCCGTTTCATATCGATATGTGCATTTACATTACAAATGTGAACAAATCCCTTTCAAAATCAAACTCTGGGACTTTGTGTTTGTTTCCAGACGTTTCTTTTTCTTCTGGAAAGTATAGCGTTGAATAAGCAGTGATGTGTAATATGACGTGCACATGTATGTACAGGAAAGATAAGCGCATGAGGAATTAAGACTGGCTTTTAACGAACTGTCAACTGCCCATTCATGATGATAGTGGTGGAGTTTACATTTCAACTCGATTTCAAGTCGATTGAAAATGTGGACGACGTGCAGATTGGGACCAACAAACCGATTTTTGTCCAAGAACGCACGATCCCTAAACATTAAAACAACAAAGACATAGAACAAAGATGTGCAAACATTCATACATTTTTGGTTTTAAAAAAAAAGAAAAGAAAAAGGGAAGCCCCGCCCCATACGAGTGATAAAATGAAATATGCGTCTCTTTGGTGACAGACATTTTTCTCCTTTTCAAACTTGTCCACAGTCCTGCGTCAACATTGGAAATTGTATGAATCATGTTCATAAAAAAAAGACAAAACAAGCAAAACAAACATGTCTTTCATGTCCTTTCTAAACCATACCATCTTGCCAATGTACAAATTCATCAAGAATTATATATATATATAAAAAAATTACAAATATCCATATTGTTTTTGTTGACCAAACACCTCCCTCTCTTGTTTCTAGAATAAACCCTCCCGCCCATCTCTTCTCATTATACATATTTACAAGGCTGTCGTTTCTTCCAGTCGGTCAAGACAGAAAACTGCACCTTAAAAACAAGAGCAAGAAAAATAGTATTCTCTCTACGGTTCTTAATTAGAGCCTCTACAAATAGTATGTATGTTGCACTTTTAAATACTTTTTACTTCATCTGTATACACATTATACTGCATACTCACGCACATAGAGTACACAATCGTCTTAATTAGCATGTGTAAGCTCTAGAGTAGATGTTACTGTGCATGTGTGAATATTATATCTAATATACTTTATATTATACTCCCTTTACTCTATCAAACTATCATTTCTTAAAGGGGAAGACTGCATTATTCGTGACTGGAAGGTTATTATATCCATTGTACAGTAGATTCCGATGGCACCGTGTGGAGAAGCAGCAGTCACTAATAGTAGTTTTCTCTCCAGACAGGACGGGGAGAAGTATTGAAGTGATGAAGATGAGGAATTCATCTATAGAGGATTGGGTTCCTCTATAGTTGGTGAGGCTTGGAAAGGCCATCCTCACTCAGGTCATACCTGGAGGACAAAGATACAGGGATTACAGGCGTATTGTAATGTAACTACAATGTATAGAAGAACATAAAAAAGAAGAAAAAAAATGTAAATGAACGAGCAATAAATCATTTTTTTTGTTAGAACTGACATTGTCTAATAATATGGTTTCAGTGATGAATTGCAGAAAATAGAATTGTCCTGGTTTGAAGGTCTGCTGTGGTCAGGGTGCTGTGCTGTCATGGGGCATGGGTACTGTTTGAAGGTCTGCTGTGGTCAGGGTGCTGTGCTGTCATGGGGCATGGGTACTGTTTGAAGGTCTGCTGTGGTCAGGGTGCTGTGCTGTCATGGGGCATGGGTACTGTTTGAAGGTCTGCTGTGGTCAGGGTGCTGTGCTGTCATGGGGCATGGGTACTGTTTGAAGGTCTGCTGTGGTCAGGGTGCTGTGCTGTCATGGGGCATGGGTACTGTTTGACGGATGTTTTGTTTGTTTCGTCTCTGTATCCGTCTGCTTTTCATTTTCAATTCTTATTGATCCTGTATTGATCATGTATGTTTCAGTTTGTCTTGTTTCTTTTGTTGTTTTTTCTTTGGGGTCTATTTTGAACTTTGTATATGTGGGTTTACTAGAGGAAGCTGTCATTGCCATTATTTAGACTCCTGATTTGAATGCTTCTGTAAAAAAAACCCCAATAAACAAAGTTGTAAAAAGATGAAAAAAATGTAATTGTCTCATGACAATACCCGAGCATCCACATGCACTATAAAGCTCTCAAAGTCAAAGTCATACGATTTGTCACACACGTTATACACGTGTGTCCATCATGAGGTTGTGAGCCTCGTTGCAGACTTACCATTGAGTCCAGCCCTTGGAGATCTCATCACTGGTCAGGTCCACCAACACCTGATGGAGAGACACGGAACATGAAGGAAATACCAGGAGACATGTTTATCAATGGAGGATTCATAGATATAGCAGTGGTTCTCAAAGTGAGGTCCAGGCACCATACAGGTCTAGGTCTGTAACTCTAAAACTGCACAGATGGAACCAAATGGACCCAATTTGTACGCCGTCAGTTATGGGGTCTTTGAAATTAAAACGTTTAAGAACCACTGAAGAATAATAGGAACAGGGTGGATTGGTGAGATGTGACAAAAAAAAGAGGGGAACAGGATAAACTAGAAGAAATGCCCCTCAGGGCACAGGTCTCCACCAGGATAATAGCATTTGTGATGTTTGTTTGTAATATAAACTAATTTCTTCCTCTGCCTAGTGGGAATGTGCATGCATAAGGGAGATCGGCTCTACACGGACGAACACACACACACACACACACACACACACACACACACACACACACACACACACACACACACACACACACACACACACACACACACACACACACACACGCGCCTTTGGCTGGTGGAGACAAAGATAATGACGCAGAAAAGAACAGCCGGGCTTCTGCATGAATGATAATAAAAAAATAAGCTGGAGAAGGGAGATGAAAAGGTCAGAGAAGTCAGGTCTGTACCTTTCCCAGAAGTCCTTTGTGTTTGGACAGCAGACCTCCTCCATTTTTCACCGCCACATCCAGAGTTCTCCTGTGGAGCTCCACTATTGATACGCTGAACTCAAATCTGATGGAGAGAGAACGAATGGTCAATAGATGGTGGATGACAGACAAACTAATCTCTCAGGAACACATTCCGAGCTGTGCTACTGAATCCGTCAGCAGGGGCATTCGGAATGTGTATACATTGTTGTTAGTGGGAATGAAAACATAGGCGCCCCCCACCAGAAGAGGAGGGCTGAAGGGCAGACCAAATGGGCCAACAAACAAACAAACAGCAAAGGGCACTGTTTTCCCTTTGTTGGCCGATGGGTTCCCAGATTGCAGACAAACAAACGGAGTGAGTGCCTTTACATGCACACTAACGCACCGATTCCACCCAGATTAAAGCAATATTCTGATTAATAATGACCCTCATGACAGACCAACAAATGAAATAAGATGCAGGGGGGACAAGAGAGTTACATGATAAAAGTCAACCTGAGGGCATTTATCAAACGCTACATTGACTCGCGTGTGTAAACCAAAGCAGTTTACAATTAACTCACATCTGGTCGTAAACAGGGTTAAGTGTCTTCTTGTGAGTGTGAGTTTTCCTCCTTCCAGACCGCCGTTTGTCAGGCAGGAGATAGAGGCGCACGTAAGGGTCTGAGCCATGGTCTGTGAATGCTATGAGGTTCCTGTGGATGGGAAGGTGAAAGGACAGAATTTAGATTAAAATGGTATAGCCTCTACTGTGCCAAGTGGATTACTTGTAACTGGTATAGTAAGGTAACATGACAACTGAATAGAATAGAGTAGAATATAATATTATAAAATATAAATTACCTATCATATTCCTGTATACAGTTATTCTATTGTGAGGGCATGTGAACATCCGACATGAAACTTCACATTCTGTGTGTCGAGATCTCATTCTAAAAGGGCACTGGAAAATGTCTAGCCATAAAAACATTTAGAGCTGCCTAGTTATACAACTACATGATTGTCATTCAGGATAAAAACTGTCTAACTTGCCCTGTTTACACCAAACCTTCCGTTTAGTATTTTTTATTTGAACTAAGTTGAAGTAAATTACATTTAGTGAAAAGAGCTCTTCCTGTTGCGTCCTACCTGCAGGCATGCACCACTACTATCAGCTTGTTCCTCTGGGGGCTGTGTCTCACCGTCAGCTGGACCTCTCCCAGAGGGAAGTAACTGGGTCCTGAACCACTGGGAGAGAGAGAGAGAGACAGAATTTAATTGGACTGACTAAAACATCCAGATACAATAGACATCATCTTTCTGGCCTTGACAGCCCATTCATCCAAACCGAAAAGTCCTGTCTCACCAACATTGCAGCTGTACGAAAAGCTTGAATTATCCTCTTTCTATCTGCAAAGTTTTTGTTTCATAAAAATCCACCATAGAAACGTTATGAGCTACTTTCTGTCAAGAAATGCCCTGCATTTGATTATTTTTCCAAGTGTCAGAGTTTGGAAGTGCTTGTTTTCAATAACACAACATTTTGCTGCCTCCTGCATTATGTGACATTTAGAAACGCAGGACGGTTGAGTGATTTCCAACCAGAGCTTCCAAACTCCAACACTGCTCAATGTTTTGGGAACTATTCACAAAAACGAATTTCACCCACTTTTATTTTACTTAACTGTGATGTTGGGCAATTTATTTATCCATGCTATTAGTGGGGAAAATGCACTGTGTAACCCCCACTTCAGTATGTAAAGAGCCCTCCTTACTTCTGCAGCTGCCGTAGCCTCTGCTGGAGCTCCTGTGTGGCGTAGGGGTTGGATATGTCTGAGGCGATGCTGGGCGTGGGCTCCTTAACCATCATGCCTCCTCCTCCGGACAGGTACTGCTGGGAGCCCGAGATAGCCAGGTTGGACATGCTCCTCCCTGCTTCACTCAAACCTCCACTCACCCCTCCTCCTCCTCCTCCTCCTCCTCCGCCTCCGGCACTCGGCCCGTCGCTCAGGCCTCCGAGGGAGCTGGAGACCTCCTGAGACTCCCCTGCTCCTGGAGGGTGGTGGTTGTTGAGGAGGAGGTCCTGGGCGGAGGCCGACGAGGAGCGGGGCGGGTGGGAGGAGGGAGGCGGGGGATGGGGGGGCTCCGAGGGGACAGAGGGACGGGGCGCGGGGGTGGAACTGGAGCTGGCCGAGCTCGCCTTGCGAACTTGCACAGACGAGGGGGCGGCGTCGGCCGAGGACGTGTCCTTGTCCTGAACACACAACACCTGCGAGGAGGCAGACCAAGGTGGAGGGTTAAGGTCATTATTCAAACCTTTATTTACCGCTTTGACTCTGTATTCGTCAAACCTGTACATTAGTTTGCTGAGCTCTCATGCCATTTTTCAGCATGGTCCTGTAAAGAATGGCCTCAGCCTTCTCTTGTTGGACAGTGAGCAACGGTCACCCCAGTTCAGAAAGAGCAGAAAGCTACATTTATTATTACCCGTACTGTCCCGAATATAAGATGACTCTGATTATAAGACGACCCCCGTTTTTCAAGACTCATTTGTGGAAAAATAACATTGAATGTCAAATAATCTAGTCCCCCATTAGAATACGACCCCATTTTTTGGGGATATTTCTATTGGAGAAAAAAAAGTATTCTTATATTCAGGCCAATACGGTAATTTACAGTTGAGAGTTTATACCATGCTTTAATCAAGTTTTTCCATGTGCTATCAAAACTACATCTACAGTATTCAAATAAAACAAGCACAGGTTGTCAACCACAGTGCAATTGACCTTAAGCGCCATCTTCATCTTGAGAGTACAGCTGGGTCCAGAGTTCTTGAGAGGGAAGCGCTGAGTGAGAGTCATGTCCTCTGCCTCCAGCAGACGAGTCAGAGGCACAGTCAGCTTTCCCAGAGAGCACTCGTGCTTTTCATCCTTCACCTGAGAGACGTTACAAAACACTCGGTCATTCTCCTCAACAACGTTCACAAAAATGAGCATATTCCACTCAACTCAACAAAAGAAAGGGGAGAGAAATAGAGAAAGACTAAATGGGGTCAGAAAATGTCAACATGTCCTCTTATGCCACAGTCCCATGAGCACCCCCTAAGTGCCGTTTCCCATTGGCATCTGACACAATCACACAATGGCCACTTTACTCTTATGGTTCATTCAGAGGACAAACGCACGATAGTGGATGGATGGTGCTTAACCCATTCTGGACGGGAACCCCTTTAGGGGTTCTTGTTGCTATGTACAGTAAATAGCCACATTTGTAATATACAGTATATATCTGTTATTTGTATTTTTTTTTTAGAAAACTTAGGTCAGTTTTTAGAAGGCGTTTTTAGAATCGTCCTCAGTCCTAAAATGGGTAAATGTTTAATTACCGTCAGGTGCAATTAATCCAACTAGAAAGTTTGCACCACTGCCACGATTTGACCAGACAGCGGACTGATCATTCACACTCTCATTAATAACACCGCATCGATGCTCAGTTTATACTCCGTCATAGGACGGAGTGCATGATGAAAATAGCAGATTCCACAAGCATTGTGATTTGCCATCTTTGGTTGCGACGACTGCACTGTATGATGGTATTCAAATCAGGCTTCAGAAGCAGATGCAGAAGCAGAAAAAAATAATAAAATCAGATAAAGTGTCACACCTCGACCTCCAGCTCCTGGCTTTTAGGGTTGTGGATAAGGAAGGTGAAAGCTTCTTCCCAAACCGGTTCATTGGTCTTGTATCTGGTCTGATGGATGGACAGAGAAACACAGCGTAGTAGCAGGTTAGTGGCAAAAGATAAACTGTCAGCACTGTTATTATTCATATGATGCTGTGCGGTATCTGACGTACAGGATGTATATACTTTGTATGTACCAGCTTTTGGCTAGCAGCCTAATAGGCGATTCACACCGAGACGGACTGAATCCGTTTCATTGGAACAGTTTCCGAATACGGTTGCCCGGTCCCCGATGGCCATGATTCACATTGCCCGAGATTCAACAGCGCACCCGGGTTACCGGGTACACTTGCATAACACACTTTAATCCTCCAGATGGCGGTGTGCTTGATGGCTGGCTGGCACTGACACTGACCATCAACAGTCTCCAATAAATCCAGACACACTGCATTGCATTGCCTCTTTGCCGTTATACTACTTCACTGTCAGCCTGCCTGCTAATCACTGTCAGTCAGTTCTGTGCTCCAGTGTCGTGCTTGATATTAGTTCGCTATGGTTTACTTTGGAAACTATGCCAAGCAAAGCCCAA
>NW_027665804.1:0-36946 GCF_963924005.1 Protomyctophum bolini
CCAAGTCATGGACCGTGACATCATGTTGCCAAGTGTCGTTTCGACGCCTGTGCTATAGCTGCAGGCCGGCCGGCCGCGATATGTCACTGACTTCACCTCTGCCTTTCAGGTTTGTGCGGTCTGAGACTATATATACTGGCCAATTAGGCTTTCCTACTGGCCAATCAGGCTTTCCTATACTGGCCAATCAGGCTTTCCTATATTGGCCAATCAGGCATTCCTATACAAGCAGCAGTCTCTCGCTCCGTGCTGAAAGTGAAAGTGTGTTTCTGTATCGCATCGAACATGGGAAAGGTATACCCATCACAGACGCAACACTGTCAGTGGACCAAAGACACCTCGCAACCCGCCCATCACAGACGCAACACTGTCAGTGGACCAAAGACACCTCGCAACCCGCCCATCACATACACAACACTGTCAGTGGACCAAAGACCCCTCGCAACCCGCACATCACAGACGCAACACTGTCAGTGGACCAAAGACCCCTCGCAACCCGCCCATCACAGACGCAACACTGTCAGTGGACCAAAGACCCCTCGCAACCCGCCCAGCACAGACACAACACTGTCAGTGGACCAAAGACCCCTCGCAACCCGCCCAGCACAGACACAACACTGTCAGTGGACCAAAGACCCCTCGCATTTTGTTGCTCACAAATAAAAAAGAATGGGAAATCCACCTTGCGTCCGTTTCCTATACTTGTCTCTGTCTCGAGTCGCGGATCACGGGTATCGCACCCAGAACTCGTACTTGTAGGTCTTATAAAAAAAACAGTCATTACGACGGCATCAAGGCCCGCCGAAATACATTTTTTAGCCGACTAAATCAACTGTAGATTCAGTCGACTAAAATCATAATGACATTTAGTCGACTAAAACTAGACTGAACACTAAAACATTCCAGGTGACTAAAATGTGACTGAAACTAAATGAAAACTATTCAAGAGACTATATATATGACTAAAACTAAAATCTAAATTTGCTGCCAAAAACAACAGTGCTTGCAAGATGAAACTCAAAAGGCGTCTCTGTTTCCTGGTGGAAGTTGTTAATGCGTGTATAGAGAAACCTGCTATCTCCACACGCTCCACCTTCTGTGCTTATTTCCCCAAATTCGACGCGTTACGTATATCCACACACAGCACTAGTGTTATTCTTGGCAGCACATTTTATTTGAGTCATATAGTCTTTGGAACGAAACTTAATGTAGTTTCAGTCAGACTTTAGTCACCTAATAGAATGTGTCGGTTTATAGTTTTAGCATCGTGAGATTTTGCTCGACTATAGTATACAGTTGATTTAAGTCGACTAAAATGTCTTTTGGCGCACAAACATATATATATATATCCCAGTAGGGAAACCCCAAATGGTCAGCTGCATCGCGTACATAATTAGTGCAAATATAGCAGATCTGCAAGCTCACAGCAAATCGCGTTAGTGCTAGCTTGCAGATAGTGGCGTCAAAGTAATGGAAAAGCCTCCTGGCCACGCCACCCCACGCCAGGCAAGGCAAGGCCAGGCAAGTTCAGGCAAGGCCAGGCCAGGCCAGGCCAGGCCAGGCCAGGCCAGGCCAGGCCAGGCCACGCCACCCCATGCCAGGGAAGGTAAGGTAAGGCCAGGCCAGGCCAGGCAAGGCCTAGCAGGCAACCCACTTCCCTCTGGCCGGAACTTGTTGGTAACACTTGTGGTTCCCATGCGAGAAAACATGTTCCCTTACGAGAAACATGTTACTAAAGATGAGAAAACACACGCACAGTCACACACACACACACACACACACACACACACACACACACACACACACACACACACACACACACACACACACACACACACACACACACAGAGAAACCAGAAGTGTCACATGTCCCGAGCGAGCAGCTGATCTGTATTTCCTGTATGTGCATGTCAGCCAAAACTCTGCCTTATACACACACAGACAGTGGTTGGAAAAAAAAAGTACTCAAATGTAGGTCAAAGTATACCAATACTGCCCTGCAGAAATATACTCTGATACAAGTAAAGGTCTGGAATTCAAAGTGTATATACTTGAGTAAAAGTACAAGTATACCAAAAGTAGAAAGTATACTCAATGTAGAATGTAGAATGAGAAGAAGAACACAACTGTGCAATTTGACAGACGCAAAGTAAACTATACAAACAAATGCCTCAAAATTGTACAGGTTATAATACCGTATAGAGTCAGACGATTTGACGGATCATGACACATTTGCATTAATCCAGAGTTTTCAACTTGCACGCATGCACAGTGCACACACGCACGCACAGTGCACGCACAGTGCACGCACACACACACACACATGCACAGTGCACACACGTCGGAATGTCACACTATAAGCTCTATGCCCGTGCACGGACCTCGAGAAGGAATTCCATTCCAGAACTGCGTTCCTTCCGCAAAGGAGAGCCACCAAAAAGTTCCTTCTGCAAGGAACTGTATATATATATATATATATATACCGCCATCCCCATGTTGGCTTGTGTGGTGGACATTATTATATAAAAATAATAATTATTATTATAATTATAATCACACCTGTGACACTGAGCGTCAGCCGCTCAGTGTCTGAACAGGCCTTTTTACACAACATCGATATTATTATATGCTGTCATAATATGAACACAATGTTAAAGGTGAGCTTTCTCTCTTTCTCTCTGCGTGCGTGCGTGCGTGCGTGCGCGCGTGCATGTGCGTGTGTATAAGAACAGCATCAAAACTTTGGCAGGAGTTCAAGCCGACCTCGATGCTCCGTAACAAATATCTGCCACCAGATGGCGGTAGAGACCATTTCACTGCACACTGTACTGTATGAGGCCAGAGGGAGCCTTTTACAGTAAAAGCAGAAAGCCTCTCTCTCTCTCTCTCTCTCTCTGTCTCTCTCTCTCTCTCTCTCTCTCTCTCTCTGGTTTCATTTGTACGCTCTCAAGAGTCACATTATCGTTCAATGTTACTTGATTTACAAGAAGGAAGTCTGCACAATAAAGACAATGTGTAGAATAATTGTTATTTTGATCCGTGTCTGCCTCTCGTCATCTCTCCTAATAGAATGGTACCAACATCAACACAGCATATAGACTTATGTGGACAAAATAAATAAATAGAGTCTATAATGAACCTCGTGGAAATGGTGGTCCGTGCGTGGCTCAAATGCAGAATAAACAGGCCAAATATATACACAAAACATTGTGTCAAGTTGAGGGGCGCCTTCCTTGGTAATGTTTGTTTCAAGTGCTCCCAACAAATTAGCACTAAAAGTCCATAGACTTGGACGCAATTCACCCCTTTTGTCAAGTCCCGCCCCCGTGGTTTGTGCCCCTCTTCGCACCCATTGGTTGCAGTTTCGTGGTTGGACAAAAACCATTGAAATAAAGTGTTTTTCAGTTGCTTCATATTGATATTCTGTGCGTTCAATTCTTATTTTTAACTTGGTGTCAGTAAAAAAATGATCACAGGTGCAGCATGCTGACTGGGCATATCATGGTTGTTTTTAGGTTTTTTCCCCCCAAAAATGATGTTTTAGCAAATTCAACATACTGTAAATAAGGTGGAACAAGGCAGAAAGAGCCTGCTGGTTAGTCAGTCAGGGACCAATCAGAAGATTGACAAAGGGGGAATTCCAAAAGCCATTCGCTGGAGGTGCTATATAGCGCCCTTAACATGGTAAATGGTACATTTATATGGGGATGCGCTGAGGTTGTCGAACATGCGCTGAGGTTGTCGAACATGCGCTAAGGTTGTCGAACATGCGCTGCTGGTTGGCGAACATGCAGAAAGATTGTCGAACATGCGCTAAGGTTGTCGAACATGAGCTAAGGTTGTCGAACATGCGCTGAGGTTGTCGAACATGCGCTAAGGTTGTCGAACATGCGCTAAGGTTGTCGAACATGCGCTGCGCTAAGGTTGTCGAACATGCGCTAAGGTTGTCGTACATGCGCTAAGGCTGTCGAACATGAGCTAAGGTTGTCGAACATGCGCTGCTGGTTGGCGAACATGCAGAAAGATTGTCGAACATGCGCTAAGGTTGTCGAACATGCGCTAAGGTTGTCGAACATGGTTTGCTCCTGTGCTTGCGGTTATGTTTAGGTTAGGGGTTAGTTATAGTCATTTCGGAAAACAATGACATATAGCACAACACGTAGATAGCGCCTTTATTCCAGAGCACTTTACATAGACATTACATTCACACATACATTAACACAGCGATGGTGCAGGAAAACATGCACCTGCAAGGCACCAGGCTGCACACCGGGATCAATCAAGGGGTTCAGAGTCTTGCTCAAGGACACTTCGACTCTAGGGGAGCCCAGCCGGGATCGAACTGGGAACATCGCGGCCCTCACGGTTCCCATCCAGCTGCTGTCCGGCCACTCTATATACCCCTCTATACATACCCCCACTGCAGCCCTGGCCCAATGAAACACACGCCATGCATGGTTCCTTAACCCATTTTGAGTATAATAGGAACCACTTTTGGTGTTTTAAAGCATTATGTGTTTTACTTTAGCTATTGACAAATAGCAGATCTACAAGCTCATCGCGGTGGTGCCGCGCTGCGAGCTTGTATAGGTCTGCTATTTAAAAAAAAAAAAAAAAAAAAAAAAAAACGTGAAAATGTGCCTCAAATCTCTTTGAGTATATATTAATACAGAGTCGACTAATATCAAATCTTTGCTTCTTGGGGGAGGTCCGGAACAACATATTTTCAGATGGGGGGGGTCCTTGACATGAAATATTGAGCACCAGCAGCTGATACAGAAACATGAGGGTTTTTTTTTTGTTTTTTCCAGAAAACTGTCAGGATTTTGAAGACAACAAACATGCATGGGTTAAATAAATAAACACCTGCTTAGCTTAGCTTACCAGGAGCTCGTGCGGCCGTACGGAGTTGTCCGTGTAGACGCAGAGCTTCTCGGCGGTCAGCGGCCGCGTCTCCTTCAGCTTGGAGGCCAGGAACATGCAGACGGCGCCCAGCAGCTGGAGGTTGCACTTCCGCGTGGGCACCACGGCCAGGAAGCGGTCCAGGTAGTTCATGGACAGCGGGAACACCTCCTCCTCGCACTTCTGCTCCTCGCACACCTGTTTGTTGTTGGTGATTGGTTGGTGGTGGTGGTGGTGGTGGTGGGGGGGCGGGGGAGAGAGAGAGAGAGAGGAGGGAGGGGATGGAGGGAAAGAGGGGGAAGAGAGAGGGGGAGGGAGGGGGAGAGAGAGAGAGAGAGAGATATGGCATTATTATAATGCATATTTGGAGCAATGTGTAACTTGCAGGGCTTTATATTCACAAAGCAATTGTATGAGAAAGGGAAAAAAAATAAGGCAAACAAAAGAAAAAAATCCTTTGACGAAGTAGTCTTATAAAGAAATGAGACACTAATCAAATAAAGTGCGCATATAAATGCAATGACACACATAAGTTGGGGTCGGGCCAACTTGTGGAGCCCAGCCCTGCATGCGAACTCAAAAGTGCTTCATGCGACAACTTCACTTTTTTTTCCTTTTTTTTATTTATCAAAATGGGATTATTTTGTGTTAAATAAAATAAAAACTTAAGTAAAGGGGTGTTTCTAAAGAGACACGGCATCATGTCACATGTGGGCCTATAGTGTGTCGCATTCCTTCATGTCATTCATTTACAAATAAATGAAATTCCAAGTCACACAATCCAAGGCCGAATGAAAAAGACACATCCGTACCAACCAACCAACATAGCGGCGCACACGGAAATACTTTATTTCATCCGTCACGTTTTCATAAAATATTTAAAAATAGAAATAAATTGCCCACGCCGCCGCTCTTGGCCTGGTAATGTGCCGCGGGGTCTTCCCCGTCAGACCCGACGGTCCCCGCGCGTCTCTCCCGGACGGAGACGGTCACAAAACGGACAAATGTGAAAGCGTCGCACGGCCGAAGAGGCTGGATGCATGGTGCGTCAGTCACCATATTTAGACTCCCCAACAATGTCCCCCTTTCTTCAAAAATTAATTAAAAATCTCCGCGCGGTCCGATCGGGACGGTCTTCACATGACAATAAGCCCACGGACCCCGGGCGTCCTCCCACGCCGGTCCCGACCCGGAATATCACTCGCATGGCCGCGAAACGAACTTAATTCCACGGTGTGTCGGCTTCAGAAACAGAACAGAAACGGGACTTGTAACTATATAAAGGCCCTCTCTCTCTCTCTCTCTCTCTCTCTCTCCCTCGCTCTCTCTCTCTCTCTCCTCTCGCCACCCTTCCGCATGCGAAGCTTCACGAAGGGATATAAAACGTTTCGGAACGCGTTGGGGGTCCGCGTGGTCGTGGGTCGGCCGGCCCGGACCCTGCCCCGTCCCACGGAGGGGGGTCCCGCCGCTGTTAGGGCCGTTTTCACCCCGAAAACACCAAGAGAAAACTACACGATCGAGCCGAGGACGAAGAAAAACCCAACTCAAAACCAACATGGCGTTAGTTGGGCGCAGAGGCAGAGAGAGACAGAGAGACACAGAGGAGTGCATACGTGTGCACATGGAAACATTTGAGGCTTATCTAAGATAACAATAAAAAGCACGATCGGGGACATCATTTATAGGGTCGTTTTTCTTGTATTTATTTAGGGATTCACCCCCGTGGCGAAGTATAACAAATGTCTTCCCCTCCTCCTCCTCCTCCTCCTCCTCCTCCGACAAAACATTCCTTTTATGAGTTATAAAGTCGATAAGGCTTCAAACAAGACAAGCAACGGGGACACACAAAACAATCACATGCTATACAATGAATAAACATGAATTTGGGCTGGGGGTTGAATTATTGCGCTCCGTGCGTAAAAAGAAAGAATGCCGAAGGTTAGTTAGGGGCTTTATTTCTGGTGCGCACTACCACCACCACCACCATGACACGGGGTCAGTCTTTTACTAAACAACTTGACCACAAGTTACAAGTCTTCTTTATCGCACAATGTATACACTTTATAGGCATTTAAGCAGACTGCCCTTAAATCCAGAGCGACTATCAAATACATAATAGAAAGAGTCATCATGACGTGAAGAATCGTATAAGCAAAGCTTGAGAACCTATAACATCGGTCTTAGCAGTCGGAGTATCTATAAGTCTAGAGTCCGCAGCGGAATACATGCTATAAAGGAAAGGCAGGGTTTACTAACTATAATAGCCCCCTTTTTCGGGACCCCTTAATGCTTACCTTTTTCTGTATTTTGGGACGGAAAAGGGTAACCAAAAGGTTCCCGGAATGAAAAGGAAAAAGTGAGTTGAGAGGGTTCTTTTCTTAAACCCAAACCCAAACCAAACCCACCTCCAAAACATCCTGGAAACTATAGCTCTCATGTTAACTATAACAGACCCCCTTTCGGGACCCCCTCTGGGTTACCTCATTGCTGTCGTTTTATACCGACGTCCCAAAAACAGGAAAAAGGTACATATAACATAACCAAAGGGACCTTGTGTTATATATATATATATATATATATATATGGTCCCCGGACCGGACCGGCACCGGGTTCTTCTCTCCCCATACCTCCAGCATCCATGTGGCCACCATCCGCCTCATGAAGGGCTGGATGTCCCGCTGCACGCACTGGAAGTAGGAGCACTGCGGCACGAAGCTCTCCTCCACGGTCAGCAGGCTCTGCAGGACCCGCTCGTCGCACAGCAAGTTGGGGTCCGGCCTGGCGCGGACCACGGTGTCCACCTCCAGGCACAGCAGTTCCATAATTTGTTGCAGAGCAAGCTATTATAAAACCCCCGTTTATCTTTCTTCTTCTTCTTCTTTTATAATTCCGTGTTTTTTGTGTTTGTTTTGTTTCTTCTTCTTTTTTCTTTTTTTTTTACAAAAGTATAAAATATATAGCTTTCCAATGAGTATTATGGTCCAATGGTGAGGAGATGATGAAGGCGATCATCCGCGCACGGCGGCGCACAACGCAACACGCCGCAGAAAGGAACGTGTTTTTTGGAGGCATATGAAAAGTGTAATAGTTAAAAAAAAAAAAAAAAAAAAAAAGTTTTGAGAGACTGCAGGGAGAGATCTAGTCCTCTGCTCCTGCCTCTCTCTCTCTCCGCCGCGAATAACTTTTTCCTTCCTCTCCTCTGACTCTCTCTCTGTGTCGCTCGATCGCTCTCACACTCTCTCTCTCCCCCTCCTCCTTTCTCTCTCTCTCTCTCAGCTCTCTCTCTCTCTCTCTCTCTCTCTCTCTCTCTCTCTCTCACACACACACACACACACACACACACACACACACACACACACACACACACACACACACACACACACACACACACACACACGCACACACAGACTCTCTCTCTCTCTCTCTCTCTCCTCCCCCTCTCTCTGTCGCTCTCTCTCTCCTCCCCCTATGTCTCTCTCTCTCTCTCTCTCTCTCTCTCTCTCTCTCTCTCTCTCTCTCTCTCTCTCTCTCTCTCTCTCTCTCTCTCTCAGTGACGCAACTCATTTTATTAGACCTTGGTTTTAACTCTATAGGCTATATATGAACTCAATATTTTGCAGTCCAAATGTTTCAGAACGGACCCTAATTATGTTATTCTATCATGTAACCTATAGGGACAACCAATAATATTCATGCTTACTCTCCAAGTTATTATTAATAAAGTGCATTCCTGAGCTTATAAGTAAACATAAACAGCAGTACAGTATATACAGTATATGCTGGGTGTGACGTCATTCTGAGCAGCCTCTTGACAGAAAATAACTCAAATAAAAGGATGGAGACAATTGATATTATTATTATTATTATTACCTTTTTATTATTATTATTATTATTATTATTATTATTATTATTATTATTATTATTATTATCATTGTTAATATTATTACCCATATTATAATATTATCAATATTCATTATTATTATTCAATAATATTGTATCTTTTGTGTCGCATCCTTTGTGCATGTCAACGAGTTTGAGCAGATGTGCACGTGCAGGATGCGAACACGTGCATGCCCAGTGTGTGTGTGTGTGTGTGTGTGTGTGTGTGTGTGTGTGCAGTGTGTGTGTGTGTGTGTGTGTGTGTGTGTGTGTGTGTGTGTGTGTGTGATAGCTTTCTAGGAACTTTGATGAAACTTTTCTTTTGCACAATCTTGTGCTGAAGGTTTGATACTCAAGTATCCTCTCACGTACACACAAGTCTCTGTTAACTCTTTAAGAACACATGTAGCTGTGTCAGCTTTTAAAGCACTTTAAACAATTACTTTCCAGTATCTTCATTGTGTATAGACTTCTTGTAAATGAAGTAGGCTAATGCACAGATGTTTAACAATCGTTTAACTCTTGAGAGCGTAAAAATGAAACCAAATTCACTGCATGCACGTCACGCCAAACGTGTCCATTTTGTTTAATTTTTTCACTCTCAAGAGTGTTGGTTTAACCAACTCTCCATCATTTGGCTTCTCAACCAGTGGTCCGGGGACCACCAGCCGGTCCTTGAGGGGGGTTCCAGGTGGTCCCCCGGACCACTGGTTGAGAACCATGCGCACTATAGAACGCGCGCAAAAATCCTTGATTACGCGGCAAAATCTTTCTTTTTTTACATTAAATATGCAGATATTATGCTGTGATTATATGCTGGAAGTTGTGATATATAAGCAGGATTTTACGAGGTGACATGTTCGGGAAGTTGTGAATTATAATGCGGGGAGTTTGCTCGTTGATGCGACCTAAAAATTAAAATAAAAAAATAATACAAAAATGTAACCCTGCATGCATAATCTGCGCCATTTGGCTGATTATGCGGTAAATTATGCGATCGCATGAACGCATAATTGTGTTTTAATATATACACTATATAGTTCCTATAATAACTGAAATCATGCTAATCAATAATTTATATAGAGCTGTGACTTCAGATCAATTATTTAATTAATAATTACTTTAATTATTATGTGTTTTCCCACAGACCGTCATCTGAAACTATTTGTGTAACGGCCCGGATTCGAACGCCGCGTCTCACATGGAAAGCCAACATCTTAACCGCTAATCCAAAGGGACCGGGGGAGATATGGACCCGGGGGAGACTTTTAGACTGTTTTAATAATAGGAAATAATAATAATAATAATAATAATAATAATAATAATAACAATAATAATAACAATAACAATAACAACAACCATGCACAATTAAAGTAGCTATATTAGTCAAATTTCTTATGATTTGTTTTTATTCAGACAGCCAGCAATGGGTAAAACACTATACCCAAAATAATGTGACATATTATTGCCTTATAGGCCTAAACCAGTTCACATAATTATCCTGTCCGTCCTGCAAAAGAACCCAGGAAATATGAGGGTATACAACTTTAGTAAAGTTGTTCATTTGCATTCTAAGTGAGGGTTTTAATCAACATGAAAGGGTCCATTTGGTTATACGTTGATTCATTCCAATCTCAAGAATTTAATTAACTTTTTATTTTATTTTATTTTTATTTTTATAACAGCCAAGGAAAGTGGTGAAATGTCCCCTTTAAACGTTTCTTTCTTCCCCTCGGTGAGTGTGTGTGTGTGTGTGTGTGTGTGTGTGTGTGTGTGTGCGTGTGTTCCTTCCTCATGTCGTCACAATGCTCTCAGCCAATAGAGGCAGAGCATGTTGTTACCGGGCAGACTAAACAACACATGTCCCCTTTTATGACACATCACCACGCAACACCTCGTATATGGTGGAGTCAGTGCATGGTGGGGAAAAAGTACTCAAATTAATGTTTTACATAAGTAAAAGTACCAATACTGCAACTTAGACATACTCTGTTACCAGTAAAAGTCTGGAATTTTACTTGAGTAAAAGTACAAAAGTATTGGTATCAAAATGTACTTAAAGTACCAAAAGTATAAAAAGTATAGGCTATACTCATTGTGCAGAATGTCCCATTTCAAGTTGTCAAAGGTTATACAAATAATTTGAAAATAGCAGATCAGAGCTTGTATAGATCTGCTATTTTCAAATGCATGGCTGAAATATATTGCTTATTAAATATAATGGTTATTGTAATACTAATACAAATCTACAAAGTAACTATACCGTATAGTAATTAACTACATTTTTCAAATAAATGGCAGTGGACAATTTTGGATCTGAGATATAGTGGAGTATTGCAGTATAAGTATTGGAATTACTCAAGTAAAGTAGGCTACAAATACCTCAAATTGTACTTAAAGGGGTCATTCCAGAATTTGGGAGGACATTTGGGCTTCCGAAAATTTGAAAATAATACTTGATCTTTTACCATTTTCTGTTATGTACACATTTTTTTTTAAATTAAATGCTTTATTTATTGTTACCAACACCCATGAGGGACCTGAAAAAGTATCATAATTTAACCCATTCTGACCTGAGATCAGATTCATACGAGGTTTCCACTGGACACACACTGGTCTGATTAACCCATTCTGACCTGAGATCAGATTCTAAAAATGTCAGTCGTTCTTCGAATTTTTCAAAAATAGCAGACCTACAAGCTCGTATCGCGCCACTTGGTGGCGCGATATGAGCTTGTAGATCTGCTATTTTTCAACAGGTAAAGCATAACATGATGCTAAACACCAAAATGGGTGCCCGGTCAGAATGGGTTAAATAAATATAATTCCTTTATATTATAGGTCAGGGGTTTTCAACTGATTGTGAACCAGAGACCACCACCCTGACTTCGAATCAACCTGGGGACCACTATTGTGTTGGGTGGGGAACTGGGGATATATGCCTGAGATTAGTGCTTTTGTAAGTTAACACTCGCTATGCATCCCATGTGTATACATCCCACTGTTTCTCAATCGTTGACTACTACTGGTAAAATGTCCTAATAATAATGACTCAACCAGACAATCCGGTGCACTTCCCACTTCTTGAGATTCTAACTCCCTTTTTCTGTTGAATTTCTTGAACTCCAACTTTCATAGGTCACTAGTTCACGGTTTCTCAACTAGTGGAAAGAACATTTAAAACAAATCCTGCATTATACTAAATGCATGGTCAGGGACCACATGCAATACCTCCACGGACCACCAGTGGTCCACGGACCACCTGTTGAAAACCCATGTATTAGGTGAAGAAAGTAACATTCTCTCTAAAATAAATAACCATTTGATTACAGATATGAGTTGATTTAAATTAATTTAAGCAACTTTCAAAATCTGTTGTATACCCAACTTTTCAATAACGGCATGTTTCACTTCACTAATTTCAGTATTCATTTTCATATATTTGCTTTAAAACTTCATATCATTACATAAACTGCTTAAATGACAATAGGTCAAACCCCTGTGAGCTGAGAAAGCCATCCGTGATTATTTCCGATTAAATTATATGTTAACAGGGTTGAAATAAGAGTAACAGGGCTGCAATTAAGTAAAACGGTTGAATAACTATACATTATCTTTCATCACAGATCATTAAACAAATGCTCAAAGACCACAGATATATTCTTTGAATAATCTCAATATATTCTCTGAATCATTTTGATATAATTGTATGTCTGCAGCACTATTTCTCAATGAAATAAAATAAATCTAATAATAACTATACATTGCCTCAAAAAGCAATGATATCGATGCCGGTTGTTGTCCATCTTGCTGCAGGGAATCTAATCTGAGTTCCCAGAAGTTTTATTTTTCGCCACTAGGCGGGCGAGAAAAAAGGAACTTCTGGGAAAAAAGGAACGTATCCCTGTGAGGGAAGTACGTTGCGCTCAGAATCTGAGCGGACACTCCCCTTTCCGGTCTGAAGCACTGTGCATATACCATGAAAATAGTTCAAAGGGAATCCAATTCCAAATTGAATTGTAGTAGGCCACCACCGCTCAAGGAGCAATTGTTTCTCTTCCGTCTTATTTAGATGTAGCGCCCACTCCATGTGGAACCCGCCCCTGTCTTTTGATTCGCATTTCATTTGAAACGCAACACACTGGGCCACGCCCCTGCTGCACAGGATCTGAGGCCAATTTTCCTAGACTACAGGGAATCAGGCCGGACTATAAAGGTTCATGCCGTATTATGTGAGGATGTGTCATCACGAACAGGTCTTGAGCGCACCTGCACCTATAACCACCCGAAGGCCCCGAAGGCAGACTATCCCTATTTAGCGTTACCCCTATACGGCCCGGCAAGGAACCACATGGTGCTGCCGGCAACTGCCCTCACTATGACTGGAAATCGTTGGGGACGGCCAGGAGCCCTGGGCTCCCTCCTACTGCAGGGGCCCTCCCGTCTCAAGGTGTCTCAAATCTTCAGGATTACCCTATAGATCCCTGGAGTATTCCACATCCCCAGTCTAAAACCTTCTATACAGTCCACAGGGAGTCCTCAACTCACTATGTGCAATATGGCGCCTGGGCTTCAAATAGTCTATACTATAGCCATGACAAACAAGATGGCGTCAACGCCTGCTTCCATGGGTGTTGTCCCCCGGGGGTGCCTAGCTGCCGCCCTCCCAGAGGTGTTATGGGTGCCAACCGTATATATCGCCGCTAAACAACCGTTTGTTTCATGAGAGGCCACACCCTATAGGAATGCAGGGTATATAGGGTGCTTGGTGCTTTCTTTTTTGTAGAAGAGGCAAACTAATATTGTTTGTGCCGTTTGCTTTGATTGAATAATTGTTAGTGTCAGTGTTGATTATCGTGTATTAATCTAATTATAGTAAACTATAACTAAAAGATATTTATTTATTTCCCACCACGGAAAACCTTTGTAGCCTCGGTCGCATCCCATGCCTATACTTATCTGCAAAAAGAAAACCTCGCGGCAGACTATCCAGCATGTAACCTCGACCTCACCAGGCTTTCCACCACCACCTCGGAGGAAAGCCTGCAGGTCTCTGTTCCAAAAATCTGTATGATCCGGTCGGGAGCTCTTCTAGAAAAATGAAAGTTACAAGTTACTCTCGAAATTTTGCCATTCTCTTGTACTTGTATTATTTCCCACCACGGAGTACCCTTGCACCTCAGAGGACAGGCAAGATGGGCAGTGTCGGTATATGGGCCAATCAGAGGCAGGCGGGGCGTTACCATGTCTATGCTCGGACGTAGAAAGAAATCACGCCCCAAATAACAGCCTTGACAACCAACTTGACCGAAAATGGAAAGAAAATCAAAAGAAATGGAAAGGAGAGAAAGTGGACAATAATCACCAATATCGCAAAAGATAATCGTGGATATAATAATCCATGTGTCACAAAAGAAGACTTATATTTGATTTAAGATATTATTATTTATATATTATGTATTATTATGTAGTCATTTATATATAGTCATCTCAACAGTAACTGATCTCATGTCTATCAATTGAACGGCAACTGCCATTTATTTTAATTGCATTAATCACTAGATGTTTAGCTTGATCTTCATAGCACACAGTGTCGGTCTAAAAAAATGTGAAACCAGCAGATCTACGTGTGTGAGTGTGTGTGTGTGTTTGTGTGTGTGTGTGTGTGTGTGTGTGTGTGTGTGTGTGTGTGTGTGTGTGTGTGTGTGTGTGTGAGAGACTGTGTGAGAGACTGTGTGAGAGACTGTGTGACTGTGCAGGGTAAGCTTGAAGATGATGAAGGGGTAACAGAGGGATGGGAGGAAAGATAAGAAGAGAGAAGTATGACTAAGCGGTCACTTTTCTCACGATGAGATGTGTTGTCTAGTAGATTAGTGCTTCTGTGTTTGCAGAAGTAGCTGACACCCCTTTTCTTTGAACTCTTTGACTTTGTAACCCTTTTTTACGAGAAACCTACACAAGAAAACCATATAGCTTGCATATACCTGGTTGGTTCGGGCCAAATAGCAGATCTATACAAGCTTTAGTTCATAGGCGGCGGGTGCATAAGGCTAGGGAAGGCTTAGCCTTCCCAAAAATTATGCTGGGTATTTTTTAAAATATATATAATATATGTGCGCAGCATTATAGAAGGCTATTGTGTGTGTGTGTGTGTGTGTGTGTGTGTGTGTGTGTGTGTGTGTGTGTGTGTGTGTGTGTGTTGTCGCTGCCCCCTGTGATCGCTGATCGGATATAGGCTACAGCAACTGGCCTAATCAGCATATGATTGACTACTATTGGTATGTCTGTAAACCTCGTCCTTCCAGTCGCTTTGTAGCAAAGAGTAGCGCGCGCTGGTTTGTTTTGGGAAACAGCAAAACGCAAAATGTCTTTTTCAAGGCAAAGATAAAGTAGCCTAATTCAGAAGAAGAAGCTGTGAGTCGGCTGTCAGAACTCAGTGCCCGCACGGTTCACAGTTCACACCACTGCAGCAACACTGACACGTTCAGCGGAGTGACTGCTGTCTCTGTGCCGTCTGTGAAGAGCCGTGAGCCGCGACTCCCGGAGGGGCAGCAACACCGCCGGGTAATCTACACTGACTGACTCGAGACTTGAGAAAAAGACGTCCAAAAGTCGTTGTCTGTGTATAGGCTAATTCATTGGTCAAAGTATGCTAAATAACTCATTTTTAGACCATCTGGGAAATAAATAAATAAATAAATCCGCGGCGGCGGCCTCGCTTCGCTTGGCCGCGAGAGTCCCCCCCCCAACGCAATTCTATAGCCTACCCAAAGGTAAAACGCACCCGCCGCCTATGCTTTAGTTACTTAAGTTGTAGAGTAATAGTTATACACAAGCTAACAACACGTCACACAACAGCGTTTTGGGAGCTTGTAGATCGGCTATTTTCTTTTACGTAGCCAACGTTTATATAGGACTAAAGTGGTTACAGGGACACTTCACCCTTTTTGAAAAAAAATATATGTTAATGACGTTTAGAAGCTTTAGATCACTTTTCTGGGGGTATTTATGTGTGTAATATGTGGTTTTAGATATTTTAGATTGTAGCAGTGAGCCTGTTTTCTCTGATGTCATGGACACTGGTCTCACTACCTTCCTGGACTACAATTCCCATAATTCTTTGGTGCACTGCTCCTCCTTGTGGATAGGGGGGAGAGCTGTCTTACTGAGACAACATGTAGTCCAGGAAGGAAGTGAGCCCAGTGTCCATGACATCAGAGACAACAGGCTCACTGCTACAATCTAAAATATCTAAAACCACATATTACACACATAAAGACCCCCGGAGTGTGTTCTAAAGCTTCTAAACGTCATTAACATATATTTTTTTGCAAAAAGGGTGAAGTATCCCTTTAATGATTGTTTTGTATACCAATAATCAAAATCCTCAAAGTAACAATTAAAGTAAATACAGTTTCCAAATAACTGTAGTGGAGTAAAAAAGTACAATATTTGCCTCTGAGATGAGATGCAGTGGAGTAGAATCCACATCCACATTACAACAATGAGATTACATGATGTTATTATATAATATTATAGCATCATAACACTTGACAGTATGGTCTTTTTAGCTTTAACTCCTTTAAGTAGGCCTACTGTATGTGTTACTTCTAGTGTTATAGGCCTTACCTGGCTCAGGCTGGGATATTATATACCATAAACATAATATACATTATATTTATTATTATTATTATTATTATTTTGCAATTGCTTGCTGTAAATACGGCTGAAATGCAGGTGAATGTTGCAGTTTTGTGTCATAATTATGCGTGTCCTCTGTGTAAGGGGCAAACTAAAAACACTATTGTAGGCCTACTATAAAAAGGTCTATTTTTCTTTATCCTTTTTAGTGTAATATTATTAGTTTACTATAATTAGATTAATACACGATAGTCAACAGTATCAAAGCTAACGGCATAAACAATAAGTTTGCCGAGCTCTTCTACAAATTGACCAAGAAAAGTAGGCCTACCACCTTTCTAATTGTTTTAAGCTTTTATGTTTGTTGAGTTAGAGGGAAACTTCACCCTTTTTGCAAAAAAAAAGATATATGTTAATGACGTGAAGATTCAGAACACTTTCCTGGGGGTCTTTATGTGTGTAATAATGTGGTTTTAGATATTTTACATTTTAACAGTGAGCCCAGTGGTGTCTCTGATGTCATGGACACTGGGCTCACTTCCTTCCTGGACCAAAGCATTATGGGAATTGTAATCCAGGAAGTAAGTGAGCCCCAGTGTCCATGACATCAGAGACACTGGGCTCACTGCTCAAATATCTAAAACCACATATTACACACATAGAAAGACCCCCAGGAAAGTGTTCTAAATCTTCTAAACGTCATTAACATAATGTACATGTATAATATAATTATGTATTATCCTAAAGGGCACTGCATTGACAGACTTGTGACAGATTAGCACGTGCACGGTGCATGGAATGATGTGCACGTGACCGCATGTTCGATCCCCCACATGATTGATGTATTTATGGATGGATTGATTGATTGATTGATTGATTGATTGATTGAGTGATTGATTCATTGATTCATTGATTGATTATTATTATTATTATTATTATCCAGCACAAGTCTATAATTAATACATCAATCATAACCAGCCATTCATGATGAATGATCCATGATAATCATGTGAATGCATTAAAAAACCCAGACTCACTGTCATATCAGTAACCAAATGGACCCTCCCCTCAGTCATAAACGGGATGCCACATCAGCACTGTGGAGTTCAGCTGCAGCTCGTTTATATCTCATGAAGTGAGTCGTCGTTTGAAAAGGAATAGGTGAACAGAGAGCGATGACTGTGTGTCTGTGTGTGTGTGTGTGTGTGTGTGTGTGTGTGTGTGTGTGTGTGTGTGTGTGTGTGTGTGTGTGTGTGTGTGCGTGCGCGCGTGTAGGCAACAGCTCCCTGTTCGCTGTATGAATTTCAGAAACTAACCCCTGTTTTCATAAGTGACACATCATCAAAGTGACGGGAGGAGTTTTGCCCTACATGAAAAACTAAATGACACGCGTGTACCCCCCCCCCTTTCTTTCTCTCTCTCTCTTTCTCTCTCTCTCTCTCTCTCTCTGCAGAACAGTTTAAAATACATTTAAAGTCAAATTAAATGACTTCTTGGTCCCTTAACAATAATAATTAAAAATAAATAAATAATACTAATAATAATACTAATAATAATAATAATAATAATAATAATATATAATATATGGTATATATTTAGGAGATTGTCCTAAATGCATCTCATCATTTCTGAAGTGGGACTCTGAACCCTATATATAACCACACCAGCTCAAGTAGTTTCCCCAAATTCAAGGTATACCAAAAGTCAACAATTACCTCAACATTTTACCAAAGTACAGTATAAAATGTAGCCTATACTTAGTTACTTTGCACCACTGACCAGCGAACATAATACACATACCAACACAAAGACCGATATGTGAGTGAACGAATCTATATATAGGATTCCACGACAGAATCCTTCTCTTCAGATTAGAAGGTTCTATAGGATTAATTAACCCATTCTGAACGGGAACCCATTTTGGTGTTAGCATCATGTTATGCTTTAGCTATCGAAAAATAGCAGATCTACAAGCTCATAGCGCGCCACCGAGTGGCGCGCTACGAGCTTGTAGGTCTGCTATTTTTTCGAAACATCGAAGAACGACTGTGACATTTTTTAGAATCTGATCTCGGGTCAGAATGGGTTCATCAGACCAGTGTGTGTCCAGTGGAAACCTCGTATGAATCTGATCTCAGGTCAGAATGAGCAGCATCGAAAGCACTTTCCCGCATTTCAGCGTGCTTGAATAGCTGCAGATGTTGTTGTTGTGAGCCGCGCGCACGCACGCGCACACACACACACACACACACACACACACACACACACAGAGAGAAGCTACTCATCCACGAAAACAAAACAAGAGTTCATGCAAAATAGACAACGTCCCACAAACACAGCCAAGTTTCGATTAAAAGGTTAAAAACAGGATTATTGTTATATGCAAATAGACCCCGGGGCAATCAGTTTGCTCATCAACACGAGACAATGCAATCGGTGGAGGTCTGACAGTATACCAGGGACGTGCATTAAGAGAGTGTTAGAGAGGCAGGGGCTGTTTTAAGAGGGCACTTTTGGACAAAAATAGCAGATCTACAAGCTCACAACGCGTCGCAGCTCGACGCGTTGAGAGCTTGTAGATCAGCTATTTCCGGGGGCGCAAACCCAGCACTCTTTATAGCTAGTGGAGATGCGGTTGTATACGAACTGGATTTCGAAACCAATTTGTCCAACGCAAAATGCTATACGTTCCAAGTTCAGGAGACTTCGGGGGCAAAAAATAAAGGAAATCTCCTGAATGCTGCCTTCCGGCATGGCATGGAAAAGGAGTGGCATTTGCATTTCTTTGACCATATCCACACTTTTCCTGGGCTGTGTGTGCTCCAGTTCCTGTTGATTTCATTGGATATCATTGGTCATCTGACCAGTTTCATTGGCTTTCATTGGATCAAATCGACAGGAACTGGAGCACACACAGGCCAGGAAAAGTGTGGATAGGAAATGCTGCATTCGTGGTCTGGAAAGGGCAGTTGTTTTATACAGACGGGTAACATTTTCACTGTCAAGAATGTTTTATAAAAATGATACACAAAGTCAATAAAAATGTAAAGGAGAATGCCTATAAAACCCTACTCCAGTGGCATTCTCCAGGAAATATATTTGTACATTAATAGGATTAAAGAAAACGTTGAATCAACGTTGAATATGCAGATTTATTACAAATAAAACATTAGACATATCATACAGAGAAACAAATATGGACATTATTATTAACAAGAAAAGAAAACAGCATGGGGACACAAATCAAAGTTACAAAACAGTACATCTCTATAGGGGAAATATTGAATGGATGGACCCGGGTTAATTTGGCAGACCGTGTATGGGAAGTAATTTGGTGGTCGAGAGAAGTTATTTTAGAAACCATCTTGAATTGGTGAGAAGACAACTCCTGTTTCACGTCGAAGACCCTCAAAGATACTTGGCTTGCGGAGTGCGGACATTTTGCGCAAAGGGATTTGCAGTGTTGGGTTTTTTTTTTAGATAATAGAGAAAACATTCAAAGAATTTCAAGATTTCTATATGAAAATTGCAGGTCTAAATAGATTATTTTCAAATACCAAAATGCTCGCCTCAAAATAATATATATATAATAATAATATATAATATGTATTATCGCCGTTGTCCTATATACTTCAGCACAATGAATACAATAAATGAACGGTCAAACGCTACACATACTCAGACAACAGCTCTGAGAGCACAGTTGGAAACTGTGTATACCTCTGCCAATCAGCAACACCTGCTGCTTGATTGGGGATGCATTAAATACATGCAGGCAACCTTGGCCATGCCCTGTGCTGACATCATCAATTACAAAAAAAAACACATCATATGGTTCTTACAGTACCCTCAGTAAAACTATATGACTAAAGCTAACCTTATTACTAAACGTAACCTCAGTAAAACGACATGTCTAAAGCTAACCTTATTCCTAAACGTAACCTCAGTAAAACTATGTCTAAACCTAACCTTATTCCTAAACGTAACCTCAGTAAAACTATATGACTAAAGCTAACCTTATTCCTAAACGTAACCTCAGTAAAACTATATGACTAAAGCTAACCTTATTCCTAAACGTAACCTCAGTAAAGCTACATGTCTAAAGCTAACCTTATTCCTAAACGTAACCTCAGTACGATATGTCTGAAGCTAACCTTATTCCTAAACGTAACCTCAGTAAAACGATATGTCTGAAGCTAACCTTATTCCTAAACGTAACCTCAGTAAAACGACATGTCTGAAGCTAACCTTATTCCTAAACGTACCCTCAGTAAAACTATATGTCTAAAGCTAACCTTATTCCTAAACGTAACCTCAGTAAAACGACATGTCTGAAGCTAACCTTATTCCTAAACGTAACCTCAGTAAAACTACATGTCTAAACCTAACCTTATTCCTAAACGTAACCTCAGTAAAACTACATGTCTAAAGCTAACCTTATTCCTAAACGTAACCTCAGTAAAACTACATGTCTAAAGCTAACCTTATTCCTAAACGTAACCTCAGTAAAACTATATGTCTAAAGCTAACCTTATTCCTAAACGTAACCTCAGTAAAACTACATGTCTAAAGCTAACCTTATTCCTAAACGTAACCTCAGTAAAACTACATGTCTAAACCTAACCTTATTCCTAAACGTAACCTCAGTAAAACTACATGTCTAAAGCTAACCTTATTCCTAAACGTAACCTCAGTAAAACTACATGTCTAAAGCTAACCTTATTCCTAAACGTAACCTCAGTAAAACGATATGTCTGAAGCTAACCTTATTCCTAAACGTAACCTCAGTAAAACGATATGTCTGAAGCTAACCTTATTCCTAAACGTAACCTCAGTAAAACGATATGTCTGAAGCTAACCTTATTCCTAAACGTAACCTCAGTAAAACTATGTCTAAACCTAACCTTATTCCTAAACGTAACCTGAGTAAAACGATATGTCTAAAGCTAACCCTATTCCTAAACGTAACCTGAGTAAAACGATATGTCTAAAGCTAACCTTATTCCTAAACGTAACCTCAGTAAAACTATGTCTAAACCTAACCTTATTCCTAAACGTAACCTCAGTAAAACTATGTCTAAACCGAACCTTATTCCTAAAGTAACCTCAGTAAAACTATGTCTAAACCTAACCTTATTCCTAAACGTAACCTCAGTAAAACTATGTCTTAAACCTAACCCTATTCCTAAACGTAACCTCAGTAAAACTATATGTCTAAACCTATAACCTTATTCCTAAAGTAACCTCAGTAAAACTATGTCTAAACCTAACCTTATTCCTAAACGTAACCTCAGTAAAACTATGTCTAAACCTAACCTTATTCCTAAACGTAACCTCAGTAAAACTATGTCTTAAACCTAACCTTATTCCTAAACGTAACCTCAGTAAAACTATATGTCTAAACCTATAACCTTATTCCTAAACGTAACCTCAGTAAAACTATGTCTTAAACCTAACCTTATTCCTAAAGTAACCTCAGTAAAACTATGTCTAAACCTAAACAGAATGCCGTGCTTTCACCGAGGTTTAATAGTGCTTAAAGTGCTTACATTTTAAGCCCTAAATACTTTGTTGTATAGGCTACGTCAAAGCAGAAATAGCTAAAGTCCAACGCATGCTTGCTCTATCTAAACCCAGTTACAGGTTGACTTAGTTGGGATGGAAGATGAACAAATCTCTATCTCAAACTAGATAGATGGAGTGTGCGTGTGTGTGTGTGTGTGTGTGTGTGTGTGCGCGCGTGCGTGCGTGCGTGCGTACACACAGGACTGTCGGGCCGACTTGATGTGGAAGTGTCGGACTGACAGTGAATCGTAGAAGTGTCCGCACATCCACCGACACCAAGTGTGTCGCTGCAGCGTCTCCCAGCCTGTGTTCGAGTGGTGCGTACGTATGTGCTGCTCAGGTCATTAACCTGTTGACATGACATGGAGCAGCACCTGTTGCCTCGACTGCTCCATGTGAACCGCGCATGCATGGCCCCCCCACGGCCCAGAGAAGTGACTGATGCTATTATACAACAATGCTGCATGCGTTTGGTTTAGCATTGACCCCGCTCCTCCGCCCCCACTCGGACCTGACCTCCCTCATGAGACTCCCCTCATGGAATTCTTCTACCCCGACGATGATGACACCCTCCCCAAATTCTTTGAAACGTCTCCTTATCTCGTTAAACCGAGAGGAACCGCGCTGGGGGGGGGGGGGGGGGGGGGGGGTGGGGGGGGGTGGGGGTTGGGGGACGGGCGGGGAGGGACGGACGAAGGCAGAACAAAGTGTGGATTGTCATCTGGTTTGACGTCTCTGGGACAAGATGTTGAACCGTGTGATGATTGGGGAGATGTCTGGAGAGAGAGAGAGAGAGAGAGAGAGAGAGAGAGAGAGAGAGAGAGAGAGAGAGAGAGAGAGAGAGAGAGAGAGAGAGAGAGAGAGAGAGACATAGGCAGAGGCAGAGGCAGAGGCAGAGACAGAGGCAGAGACAGAGACAGAGACAGAGACAGAGGCAGAGACAGAGGCAGAGACAGACATACACAGAGACAGACAGACACAGAGACAGACAGAGACAGAGACAGAGACAGAGACAGAGACAGAGACAGAGACAGAGACAGAGACAGAGGCAGAGACAGAGACAGAGGCAGAGACAGACAGACACAGAGACAGACAGAGACAGAGACAGAGACAGAGACAGAGACAGAGACAGAGACAGAGGCAGAGACAGAGACAGAGGCAGAGACAGACAGACACAGAGACAGACAGAGACAGAGACAGAGACAGAGACAGAGACAGAGACAGAGGCAGAGACAGAGACAGAGACAGAGACAGACAGACACAGAGACAGAGACAGAGGCAGAGGCAGAGACAGACAGACACAGAGACAGAGACAGAGACAGAGACAGAGACAGAGACAGAGACAGAGACAGAGACAGAGGCAGACACAGAGACAGAGACAGAGGCAGACAGACACAGAGACAGAGACAGAGACAGAGACAGAGACAGAGACAGAGACAGAGACAGACACAGAGACAGACACAGACACAGACACAGACAGACACAGAGGCAGAGACAGAGGCAGACACAGAGACAGACACAGACAGACACAGAGGCAGAGACAGAGGCAGACACAGAGACAGACACAGACAGACACAGAGGCAGAGACAGAGGCAGACACAGAGACAGAGACAGAGACAGAGACAGAGGCAGACACAGAGACAGACACAGAGACAGACACAGACAGACACAGAGGCAGAGACAGAGGCAGACACAGAGACAGAGACGACCTCTCTGTTGAGTCCATGCAGGGAAGGTATAGGTTTGGTTTAGGTCAGCTTTTACTCAAACTCGTTTTTCGTGTATTTGCGGCTGACATGTTGTCAACATTTTGTGTTGTTAAAATCTTTCAGTATAAATATTCCAAGTATTTTTCACACGGTTTTCAACGTGTTTTGAAAAAAAAAAACAGCAGATCTGCGCTGTGAGATTGCAGCTGATTGGTGATGGTTATAATATATGCGTAACACCCCTGGCTACGTGCCCGCCAGGATTTTTATTAATAACTTCGATATACAGTAATTCACGGCAGCATTTCCCCCCGTTCAACCCTTATTTTGAGGAGCCAAAAATCTGCGACCGGATGTTAAATTGTCTAACTAGTGTGTGTGTGTGTGTGTGTGTGTGTGTGTGTGTGTGTGTGTGTGTGGTCGCTTAACCAATTCGGGGGAGATATTAAGACTTTTTAGGTCACCAGGCCGAAAAAAAACGGAAGTCAGTAACTATACCAAGTATATCCAATCAAGGGAGAAGACTCATGCAGATATAAACCAATGGAAACTGCCCATACATCCGAAGTCCCGTTAGTCCGAACATGCACTGCTCCCGTGCTTGCGGTTAGGTTTAGGTTTGCTCCCGTGCTTGCGGTTAGGTTTAGGTTTGCTCCCGTGCTTGCGGTTATAGGTTTAGGTTAGGGTTAGAGATAGGGATAGTAATTTCGGAACAATGAACCTTCTGACTAATGACACGGCACCAAACCAATGAAGGGAGAAGACTCATGCTGATATAAACCAATCATGAGAGAGGACTCATGCAGGATACATCAATGAAGAGAGAGGACTCATAAAGGATAAACCAATCAAGAGAGGACTCATACAGGTCAGGATTTAAACCAATCCAAGAGAGAGTCCATAAATGATCTTTGTGGCGTTCTCTCAACTGATTGGATGACATTGACGGACGGACGGACAGACAGACAGACCAGCCTTAAGCTAATGCAGACTTTGGATGTATAATTTAACACAGGTGTTAACAGCGTGGTAGAGGTAATCTGTATAGGTTGCGGGCCTGAACACGGGGATATATAAGTGGTGCTGGAAGGGAGTCAAGGGAGTAACGGCTGCATTGTCGCCTTCTGACCTTGAGCACCAAAAAAAAACACACAGAAAACAGAAAAAAATGAAAGGATAAAAAGAAACACAAATTCCTCAGTGCCGACTGAAACGGCCACATAACCCCCCCCCCCCCTCCCCTCGTTTCGTGAGTGCGTCGCCTCGCCTTGTTTTCAGACAGAAGCATCCTTTGAAACAAAAAAAAAAGAAGTGGGGAGAGGTAGAAAACATCATTAATAACCCCAAAAAGACCCCCCAACCTTTTATTCCTTCTATACGATCTATCAGGGCTGGGACTGACAGCTTGCTGAGAGACCGATGGTCTCCACGCACACACCGCACGCACGCACACACGCACGCACGCACGCACGCACGCACGCACACACACACACACACACACACACACACACACACACACACACACACACACACACACACACACACACACACAATGAGGATGTCTGGGGAGCCTGAGGTCCAACCTTCAGCTAACACCATCACCAAACAAGTGTCTGGCATTCATTTCTCCTCTCCTCTCCTCTCCTCTCCTTGATAATTTTGATAAAATTGATAATTTTCGTCAACAAATTCAAAACTAGACTAAAATGTCAGGAAGGGACTATAGAGCGTCGCAGTCCCTCCCCCGTTCAGAACAACGAGTGGCCCAGGAAAATAATCCCAATGCATTTTCCCCATAGGCATTTCAAAACGAATTTATTTAAAGACCTTTTAAGCGTCGTAACGAAGCCAACTCTTGTCGTGACAAATCATGACAACACACACAATATTTTGGACCAAACAAATAATTACAAAATTACAAATTACAAATTACAAAAAAACAAAAAAAGTGTTGTAACCTGCCGTTCTTTTCTACTTTTTTTTTCTTAATTCTTTGTTTGGTCCGAAAGATTGTGTTTGTTGTCATGATTTGTCACGGCAAGAGTTGGCTTCGTACGACGCTTACAAGGTCTTTAAATAAATACGTTTTGAAATGCCTATGGGGAAAAATGCATTGGGATTCATTTCCTGGGCCACTCGTTGTTCTGAACGGGGGAGGGACTGCGACGCTCTATAGTGGACAAGAGATCCAGTATAAGTCATTTTACACTTGGTTGCATGCTGAAAATAGCTGATCTACAAGCTCACAACGCGCCACACACACACACACACACACACACACACACACACACACACACACACACACACACACACACACACACACACACACAGATTCTGAATGGTCCATTGAGTACAATGTGATGTAAACACATTCAAACCTTTACTCAACTAAGCTTTTTAACACTTTAGTTCACGGTCGTCAAAATAGCTTCACTGCAGGAGTCTACAGTATCTCTAAACCTTTGAAGAATCACCCGGTCCAGTGTTGTTTTTGGCAGATTTTGTTTTTTTTATATAATTTTTATCCCACGATGTTGTAACCCATTTTTCACCCCCTGTGTCAATTACCTAATGGGATCCTGAGCTCTACACACCCTCCGCCAACCTAGTCCCCATATATGGGGGACAAGGGGAGAGCAACGGACTTGAACTCATGCTTCCTTCATGGCTGAGTGTCCAAGTTGCTCCTTTTCACCTGACAGGGGGGAGTTTACCCTGGTTGGACGTATAGCGCGTGGAAGGAACACGTTATTCCAACCAGTTCCTTTCCCCTCCATCAGGGGGGAGGCAGTTTATTTGGCAGCAAATTTGGATTTCAGTTTTAGTCCTATAGTCAATAGTCCTTCAATAATTTCCATTTAGTTTTAGTCACATTTTCAGTCACCTGTAATGTTTTAGTGTTATATTGTCTTGTTTTAGTCGATTAAATATAAGATTTTAGTCGGCTAAAATCTACAGTTGATTTAGTCGAACAAAATGTATTTTGGCGGGCCTTGATGATGCCGTCGTAATGGCTGAAAATAGCCGATCTACAAGCTCACATGCGACGCGTTGTGAGCTTGTAGATCAGCTATTTCCAGCATGCAACCAAGTGTAAAATGACTTGTACTGGATATCTTGTCCACTATAGTCCCTTCCTGACATTCCTCCGGTCACATGATCCAAACGTGTGACGTAACCCAAGAGTTGTATCTCTCAAAGGACCACTTCACCACTTTTCAACCTATCTAACCTTCATATAATAGGTCCTCACTAATAATCATGATAAAATGGCACGATTTATTTTCTGCTCAGTCTGTGTCTCATAGGAGGGCTGTGGGCAGTTTAGAAACCGTAGTGACATCATCATTATAGGCAGATCATTTTTTAAACAAGTTTCTTTTACAAAAATGTTTAGATTTTCATTATCGTGAGAACGATGGCTTCCATTTTCGCATTGCAACTTTTCAGGACTAGAAAGCCTGCCGTTTCTATTAGCTTGTATTCCCCATCGATGATGTCACTGGAAGTCGGTTTCTGAACTGCCCACACAGCCCTCCTATGAGACACAGACCGAGTAGATTTATTTTTCATGATTATTAGTGAGGACCTATTATGAAGATACTAAGATAGGTTGAAAAGTGGTGAAGTGGTCCTTTAAAAGTTATCAAAAAATAATTGTTTTATTCACCCAATAAAACAATTAAGACACAACTCGTGTAACTCGTGATTGGGAGGTAAAAGAGGTCTTTATCAATTAACTCGGGTAACTCGTCAGTGTTGAACGGCTCTCGAGTTATGCCGATTTACAGACGTGTGTACACGCGTGCGTACGTACGTACGTACGTACACACAGAGGTAACAAGACAACTCACCCCGTTTCTGTTTTCCTCCCAGAACTTTCCCCAGTGAGGGGTTGGTGGGAGAGGCTGGACAGCATGACGGCTGGACTTTGAATTTCTCTAACTATAAATAAACTTTCATGACAGCAGACAAAGTACAAATATAATTTATGAAAAGCTACTACAGTGAAGTCTGTTCACAGACGTTGTTGTATAGGATATGTGGGGATTATCTGACGAGGTATATATACCATTTGAGTGGGCAAAACCTTACACTAAATAATACTAAATTGTTTATAGGGTCACTATAAGTAAAATAATATAGCCTTTCCACAGGAGTATCTTTTTATATTTTTTTCCAAAAATAATACAAACAGCCAATAGGCATCCCCCTCACTGGTGAAAATTCCGGGAGGAAAAAACGGGCTGTCCAGTATTCCACACAGAGACGTGGCGCATTTATAAACGGATAAACGGAAAAAACGGAAAAAGTTGAAACATGAAAGTTTCTGCCCGACGACTGCAGCAATGAAATATTGAACCAATGGAGAAGCAGCCTATATATATATATATTAATAAGTGCTTGTGCCCAAATAATAATTGCAATAATACAAATATTATTAATAATAATACTACTACTAATAATAATAACTATATACACTCTCTGGATCCATCTGTTTATTCTTTTTCCTCCCCCCCCCCCCCCCCCCCCTCCTCTCCATTTCCTGAAAAGCAACTGTTTTGGACATACAGGGTTTTCCATCCGCTTAGCGACGAATGTGCTTCCCGTTTTTGGCCCCCCCCCGACCCACTGTGTGTTGTGTGTGTGTGTGTGCGTGTGTGTGTGTGTGTGTGTGTGTGTGTGTGTGTGTGTGTGCGCGCGGCGCGCGTGTGTGTGTCTCAACGGGCCACATGTGTCGCTATCCCTATCGTGAGTGGCACAAAGGTAAGGTTGAGCTCAGTCAGCAGCCTGGGAACCGACGGAGCAGTGTGAAATTACCTTGATCCAAAGATTCCTGCTCACATACCACACCACTGAACCCATAACACACACACACAACGCACGCACGCACGCACGCATGCAACGCACGCAGCAAATGCCTGCACGGAACAGCTGAGATATTACAGATATAGAGAGAGAGAGAGAGAGAGGGGGGGGAGGGGGGGGGGGGGTTAAGAAAGATAAACGAGGGTATAGGAAAGAAGGGGGCCCACCTCTGCTGCATGCGGTCATCCTATATCCTATACATTTTGTATTTTGGGTATAGGTGGGTGCACGTGGTGCAGAATGTGCAATCCTGAGGGTCGACAATAGTGTTCTGTATAGACGAGTAACAGTCTAAGTCCTCACAGATTGTCCATAATGTTTACATGGATGGATAAGCGGTATATAAGGACGACTATATAGGCCTTTTCGTGGAGGGCTCGACTCAGAACACATTTTGGACTGTTATTCTTCTAGTAATGTGCCATGAAGCTGCATTAAAACAGCTGTGTCTCAGAGGAGGGGCTGCGGACGGTTCAGAAACCCGTCTACTCACTCTGTGTCTCAGAGGAGGGCTGCGGACGGTTCAGAAACCCGTCTACTCACTCTGTATCTCAGAGGAGGGCTGTGGACGGTTCAGAAACCCGTCTACTCACTCTGTATCTCAGAGGAGGGCTGTGGACGGTTCAGAAACCTGTCTAAACTCACTCTGTGTCTCAGAGGAGGGCTGTGGACGGTTCAGAAACCTGTCTAAACTCACTCTGTGTCTCAGAGGAGGGCTGTGGACGGTTCAGAAACCTGTCTAAACTCACTCTGTGTCTCAGAGGAGGGGCTGTGGACGGTTCAGAAACCTGTCTACTCACTCTGTGTCTCAGAGGAGGGGCTGTGGACGGTTCAGAAACCTGTCAACTCACTCTGTGTCTCAGAGGAGGGCTGTGGACGGTTCAGAAACCTGTCTAAACTCGCTCTGTGTCTCAGAGGAGGGCTGCGGACGGTTCAGAAACCCGTCTACTCACTCTGTGTCTCAGAGGAGGGCTGTGGACGGTTCAGAAACCTGTCTAAACTCACTCTGTGTCTCAGAGGAGGGCTGCGGACGGTTCAGAAACCTGTCTACTCACTCTGTGTCTCAGAGGAGGGCTGTGGACGGTTCAGAAACCTGTCTAAACTCGCTCTGTGTCTCAGAGGAGGGCTGTGGACGGTTCAGAAACCTGTCTAAACTCGCTCTGTGTCTCAGAGGAGGGCTGTGGACGGTTCAGAAACCTGTCTACTCACTCTGTGTCTCAGAGGAGGGCTGTGGACGGTTCAGAAACCTATAGTCTACCAGTGAACATCATCAATGGCGATTCCAAGCTAATCTAGTCCTCTCCGTTCTTGCCTTAAATAAGATAGCAAATATAGTTTTTACCCCACATTAATTCAAATTACTTACTACAGATGTACTGTATATGATTTCTCTGCTGTCGGGAAGGAAGTATACTTAACTCAACAAAATGTTCATTTTCCAGGAGATATTCTCCTCCTATTTTGAAAACAAAGCAATACTGGCTCATCGAAGTTATGGTGTTGTGACTTTATATATACACTGTATTGTAAATTACTTCCATGAGAGGTGGTTTGGACAGTTTGAGGGTCCAATGGAGTTAAGAGGTTTTGTCCGAAGCGTTTTTTTTTTTTTACTATACTTTCCATTGGTTCAATAATATGTTCGAAACAACATTTGTAGAATCGTTCTCATGGTCTAAATGTTAAATGTTAAATAAATACAAATGTTTGTATATACTGCACCCTCTGGAAAACCCCTCCAGAGCTCCGTCCGTCACATACCGTACGTACGGTAAGGAGTACAGTAAAGGCTTCCAGAAGAATCTCAGACATGTAAAGGGGTGGAGGAAACAGAAACACACTTGTTCACGTTGATTTCCCCCCTGAACACGTATATACGTGTGCAATAAATACACTGGTTTACTGACCTCTGTTCCTCTACATTTTGACCCCTTAACCCCAATTCAGGACGGGGGGGACTCCTTTTGGTGTTTCTTTGAGCATTATGTTATACTCTGTGGCGGGTTGAAAAATAGCAGATCTACGAGCTCGTAGCGCGGCACTCGCTCGTAAGATCTGCTATTTTTGAAAAGTCATGAAAATGTGTGCAAATCTTTGACTATATATATTGTTTCCCAGCGAATGTTTTTAACTCAAATCTTTGCTTCTGGGGAAACATATATCTTCAGATGTGCGCGGCCAAATACAGATCATTCGGGGGGGTCCCTGTTGTCTCAGTAATACAGCCCCCCTGTTACGCTCAAAGTGTTAAGTAGCCAAATGTGCCGGGGACCCCAAAGGCAAAGACACTGAGACAGGAATGAACAAAAGGTAATTTATTGCAAACTTTGTTTGTGAGGAGCATGAGGGGAGTCCTGGAAGGAGGGGTGGAGCTGGGAGACACTGGGTTTGTGGAGGGAGCCTGGAACAAAAACAGAGGAACAAAGTTAGCACGAAAAATAGCCGATCTACAATATGCAACACGCTAAGGTATACGCTAGGACTGGTTCTAAACTGCCGGTAACACTAACCACAGTAGGCAACGTCCAAGCATCGGGCGCCGGCTCTCAGCAGATTATATTGGCAGTCCTTGATGGTGATTGTGGAGCAGCTGGGCTGATTGGAATCAGCCCCACCTGTGCTGGCTGCTGGCTGAGGAGGAGCTTGTGGCACAACAGTACCCCCCCCCTGAGGGGAGGCACCGGACGACCGTCCCGGAGCACCCGGATTGTCCCGGTAGAAGTCATCCAATAGGGAGGGGTCCGCAAGGTAGGACCGGGGCACCCAGCTACGGTCTTCAGGGCCGTAGCCCACCCAGTCCACGAGGTACTGGAAACCTCTTCCCCGACGACGGATTGCAAGCAGCTTCCGAACCGTCCAAACAGGGTCACCATCAGCCAGGAGTCGAGGGGGCGGAGGAGCTGAAACCGGGGGAGACAGGGTGCTGGAGGCCACAGGCTTAAGCTGGGACACATGGAACACAGGATGAACCTTGAGCGCGGGAGGGAGATCCAGACGGACCGCAACAGGGCTGATTATACGGCTCACCGTGTACGGGCCAACAAACCGGGGATTTAACTTGCGGGTAGACGTCTGGGAGGTCTGGAGGGGCAGGTCCCGGGCCAACAGCCAAACTTTCTGGCCAGGTTGGTAGACAGGGGCACGCACCCTCCGTCGGTTGGCAGTACGCTGAGTACGCGCAGAGGCACGGAGCAGCGCAGCCCGGGCAGCCTTCCAGATGCGACGACATCGGCGGAGGTGTGCCTTGGTGGACAGAACTGCCACCTCCAGCTCTTGTTGGGGAAACAGAGGAGGTTGGTAACCCAGCGAGCACTGAAAGGGGGACATACCGGTGGCAGAGCTCACCATGGCGTTCAGGGAATACTCCACCCAAGCTAGGTACTTGGCCCAGGAAGAGGGGTTGCTGGCGGCAACGCAGCGAAGAGCCGCCTCGACTGCCTGGTTGGCACGCTCCGCCTGTCCATTGGACTGCGGATGGTACCCAGAGGAGAGGCTGGCTGTGGCCCCAATTCCCTTGCAAAAGGCCTGCCACACCTTGGAGATGAACTGGGGACCACGGTCGGAAACGATGTCAGAGGGAATTCCGTGAAGGCGAACGACATGGAGCGTGAGGAGGTCTGCCGTTTCAGCAGCAGAAGGGAGTTTGGGGAGAGAGATGAAATGGACCGCCTTAGAGAACCGGTCGACCACCGTCAGAATGGTGTCACAGCCCTGGGACACGGGGAGCCCCGTCACGAAGTCCATGGCTATGTGAGACCAGGGCCGACTCGGAATGGGAAGGGGTTGCAGGAGGCCTGCCGGAGGGCGATGGGAAGCCTTACTGCGGGCACAGACGGTGCAGGCGGCTACAAACTCCCTGACATCCTTCTTAAGGGTGGGCCACCAGAACCTCTGGCCGATGAACACTGCTGTCCGGCGTTCTCCGGGGTGACAGGCAACCCGACTGGAGTGACCCCACTCCAACACCTGAGGCCGGACTGCATCAGGAACAAACTGCCTCTGCTGAGGGCCATTACGCGGGTCTGGCTGGGCCTGTAAGGCCTCTCTCACCACCGAGTCGATGGCCCAGGTGACAACACCCACTACCCGGGCAGGGGGAAGGATGGTGTCGGAACTCTCCTGGACAGCAGGGCTTTCACCAGGGAACTGACGGGAAAGAGCGTCAGCCTTGACGTTCTTGGAGCCCGGGCGGTAAGTGAGAGTGAAATCGAAACGGCTTAGGAACAGGGCCCAACGGGCCTGTCTGGAGTTCAGCCTCTTCGCCGTCCTCAAGTAGGTCAGATTCTTGTGGTCCGACCACACGATGAACGGCAGCTTCGCTCCCTCCAACCAGTGTCTCCACTCCCTCAGGGCGTCGTGGACTGCCAGCAGCTCCTTGTTACCCACGTCATAATTCCTCTCTGCGGGGTCGTAGCTCCTAGAGAAATAAGCGCAAGGGTGCACCCTCTGGTCCTCCTCAGACCGCTGGGAGAGGATGGCCCCAATGCCCGTATCTGAAGCATCCACTTCCACAATGAATTGCCTCGCCGGATCCGGGTGGATGAGTACAGGCGCCGTAGTGAACAGGCCCTTGAGCTTGGAGAAGGCTGCATCGGCTTCGGGTGTCCAGGAAAAGGGGCGTGAGACGGAGGTTAGGGCATTGAGGGGGGCAGCGATTTGACTGAATCCCTTAATGAAGCGACGCACAAAGCCGGTGAAACCCAGGAAGCGTCTCAGCTGAGTCCGGTCAGTGGGGCGTGGCCACTCCTCCACTGCCATGACCTTGGCAGGGTCAGCCCGCATCTGACCAGCTTCCACAATGTTGCCAAGGTACGTCACAGAGTCAGAGTGGAAAACACACTTTTCTGCCTTGACAAAGAGGCGGTTCTCCAACAGCCGTTGGAGAACCAGTCGGACATGCTGGTGGTGTTCGTCCAAGGACCTGGAGAAAATGAGAATGTCATCCAGGTAAACCACCACAAAGACGTTTAGCATGTCTCTTAGCACATCATTCACGAGGCCTTGGAACACTCCCGGGGCATTGGAGAGGCCAAAAGGCATAACCAGGTACTCAAAATGGCCGAGATGGGTGTTGAAAGCCGTCTTCCATTCGTCGCCCTCCCTGATCCGGACTAGGTGATAGGCGTTGCGGAGATCTAGCTTAGTGAACACCCGGGCGTGAGTAAGTGGCTCAAAAGTGGAACTGATAAGAGGGAGTGGATAAGTATTCTTCACCGTGATGTCATTAAGTCCACGGAAGTCAATACAAGGCCTCAGGCCGCCATCCTTCTTTGCCACAAAAAAGAAGCCTGCACCAAGGGGAGAAGACGATGGTCTTATAATGCCTGAGAGCAGGGACTCTGCAATATAATTGCGCATCGCCTCCTTCTCCGGAAGGGAGATGTTATAGAGCCGCCCCTTTGGATGGGGCGCTCCAGGGAGGAGGTCGATAGCACAATCATATGGCCGGTGAGGGGGAAGAGACAGGGCTTTATCCTTACTAAACACCAGGGCAAGGTCATGGTAAGCAGGGGGGACACCAGTGATATCAGGAGGAGAGGACACAGGCCTAGGACCACTGGAAGGAGACAGGGCGGAGCGCAGACAGTTCGCATGGCATGCAGTGCTCCAACCCAAGATCCGACCAGAAGCCCAGGAGATGTGAGGTTCATGCCTCTCCAACCAAGGTCTACCCAACACCAGAGGGGCCGTAGGAGCGTGAAGAACGAAAAAGCGGATGGACTCAGAGTGGTTACCAGAAAGAGTGAGCGTGAGAGGCTCAGTAGAATAGGAAATGGTACCCAAGGAGTGCCCGTCGATAGCCCGGGGAGACAGAGTGCGGTCTAAGGGAACTAAAGGGATTCCCGCCTGGTGAGCTAAGGAAATGTCCATAAGGCTCTCGTCCGCACCAGAATCAATGAGGGCACTAACAGACAGTGTCTCTTGGTCCCAGGCCAGGGTAGCGGGGAAAAGACGGTTGGGGCTATTCTTGGGCTCAGGGGAAGTTGCTTTGCTCACCAGTATAGCCCCTACAGGCGAGCTGGATCTTTTGGGCGGGTCGGGCAAGCTCGAATGAAATGTCCTGACTCTCCACAGTAGAGACACAGCTGGTTGCTCCTCCTATGATCCCTCTCAGCTCGTGAGAGCCGCGAACGGTCAATCTCCATCGGCTCCCCAGCCCCGGAAGAAGAAGGAGTTGGGGGAAGCATAAACACTTGAGGGTTAGGAGTTGCTGTGAAAGACGGTGAAACAGGAGGCATTGAAGCAGAGCGGCTGGGTCGTTGGGTCCGGTCTGCATTGCGCTCCCGAAGTCGAGTGTCCATCTTGAGGGCCAGGGATATGAGCTCGTTAAGGGTCGTCGGGCTGTCACGGACAATGAGATCTTTAACAGAATCACTCAGCCCCTTGCGATAGACACTAAGGAGGGCATGGTCATTCCAACGGCTTTCGGCAGCAAGGATCCGAAACTGCAGCGTGTACTGAGCCACTGAACGTGACCCCTGGCGGATAACGAGCAAACGGCTAGACGCATCTTGTCCATCAGCAGGGTGATCAAACACAGCTTTAAACTCACTTTTGAACTGTGAGTAGTCAACGGCAAAAACAGGATTGTTCTCTACTGCCGCGATAGCCCAGCTGAGGGCATCGTCGACCAGGAGGGACATGATAAGAGCAATCCTCGACCCATCTGCGGAGTACTTGGAAGGTTGATGTGTAAACAGTAACTCGCACTGTGCCAAGAAGCCCTTGCTCTGATCAAAATTTCCATTGAACGGCCTCGGGGCGACTAAGCCAGGCTCAGGCCGAGGTTGCTGGGGGGCAGGAAGAACAGGGTTAGCAGGCAGGTTGGAAGTACTGGGACCAGAACCGAGAACAGGATTAGGATTTCCGCTGACAGGGAGTTGTGCCATAAGTGCATCCAGGGACTGTTGTATGCCTGCCAAGACCCCTGATATGGAGTTAACCTGGGCAGAAAGTGCAGCCACAGAAGAGACAGTGTCTTTTGATGTCGTCTCAAGAACAGCAATTTGGGACTGGACCGTGGGAAACGCCTTATTTAGTTCTTGCTGAATTACGGAAAGTTCAGTAGCCTGGCCAAAAACTAGCTCACGTAGCTCTGGGAGTGTCTGCTTCTCTGCCCCTGGAGACCCGGCTTGGCTCATTTTGGCTTGGACGTTCTGTTACGCTCAAAGTGTTAAGTAGCCAAATGTGCCGGGGACCCCAAAGGCAAAGACACTGAGACAGGAATGAACAAAAGGTAATTTATTGCAAACTTTGTTTGTGAGGAGCATGAGGGGAGTCCTGGAAGGAGGGGTGGAGCTGGGAGACACTGGGTTTGTGGAGGGAGCCTGGAACAAAAACAGAGGAACAAAGTTAGCACGAAAAATAGCCGATCTACAATATGCAACACGCTAAGGTATACGCTAGGACTGGTTCTAAACTGCCGGTAACACTAACCACAGTAGGCAACGTCCAAGCATCGGGCGCCGGCTCTCAGCAGATTATATTGGCAGTCCTTGATGGTGATTGTGGAGCAGCTGGGCTGATTGGAATCAGCCCCACCTGTGCTGGCTGCTGGCTGAGGAGGAGCTTGTGGCACAACACCCCCCCCCCCAATCCACAAGGAGGAACAGTGCACCAAAGGACTATGGGAATTGTAGTCCAGGAAGGAAGTGAGCCCATGCAGTGTCGATGACATCAGAGACACTGCATGGGGCTCACTGCTAAAAATCTAAAATATCTATAAAACCACACATTACATAAAGACCCCCAGGTGTTCTAAATCTTCTAAACGTCATTAACACAATCAGCGCTGGGACTTCTTTCAAAACAACGGCTTCCTGGACAAAAACCGGGAGAAATGTTTTTGCTTGCTTATACATTATGATAACGTCGCTGAATAATCAATGAAAATTTGCTAGGACGTGTGTATACACGTCCTACGGTCAAAATGGGTTAAGATTTTTAATTTATCTTTTTTGCAAAAGAAATTGTCCCTTTATGTTGAGTATACTGTAGCCCTGTGTACACAGTGTATATAGCAGTGGTTCCCAAAGTGGGGTCCGGGGACCCCCCAGGGGTCCTGACCTGAGATCAGATTCATACGAGGTTTCCACTGGACACACACTGATCTGATTAACCCATTCTGACCTGAGATCAGATTCTAAAAATGTCAGTCATTCTTCGATTTTTCAAAAATAGCAGACCTATAAGCTCGTAGCGCGCCACTCGGCGGCGCGCTACTCTCTCTCTCTCTCTCTCTCTCTCTCTCTCTCTCTCTCTCTCTCTCTCTCTCAAAAGTTTGAATCTATGTTTGTACTCGATTAACACGATTAGTGCAATTAACTGTTGCTTTGAATGGCTGGATGTTATACATTTCAGTTATGCTTTTAAAGACACAT